>NC_089791.1:64575155-64875155 GCF_040412425.1 Macrobrachium rosenbergii
TTGATGTCCCCCATGAAGATGCCGCATGAAGATACGAGCAGTAGAGTTGAAGACACTCTTGCCCAGGACTTGAAACTTTGGCGTGACCAGTCTACACACCGCATCAAAGAGGCGGGATCTTCGCAGAAGAAACGTATCCAGTGAATTATGGCACTGGATGGAGACCTAACATCGCTTGCAGAACGCCACGTTGGGAGTCTTCGCAGAGGCCACCTTGTACTCATGTTGGAACATTCAAAAGTCACAGTCAGGATAAGTCTGGTTATGTACTAACATCTCACATCCTAACCAGTCAACGTTTATGAGCGTAAAGATACTACTGTCACAAATATATCTGTCATAAACTAAAACACATCCTGACTTATAGTTAACAGCCGAGGATTGAAACTGGTCCCCCAAAAGGTGCATAGTCTATCCTATACTATTACTGAACCATTAAAACCACTGGGGAAAGGCCGTATGATATAACTATGAAACGATTTCAAGTTACTAACTGGAATTTCCACAAGCAACCTCCTATCAGATGCACTTACTTTTAAAGTACCACAATAGCGATACAAATTCTCCCCAGTAAAAATTACCTGTGAACCATACAGATATGCTGCATTCATTAAAGTTGATTCTAAAGACCCGAGAGGTAAAATATCTCCAAAAATTCGCCCCTTAGAAGTGGCAACCGCTGGCTTAACCTGTATTTGAACTTCCGATAATACAGATTCCGCTTCCTTCTCAATATTCAACAAGGTAGTTTGATAAGAAGACAAAACTATCGTATCAAATATAAACTACTAAGGGATTCAGAGCCAATGAAACACAGTTTTTTGGCAATAACTTTTTATCAAAGCATTGGATAAAGGTGAAAGTTGGCAAGTGTATATTTTATAACCCCACCTAATTTTTGCAAGCATTATTTAGTACCTAAGTTCAAAAGTTCTGGTACTTATCAGAGTAAAAGTGTGTTTCTTATGCCAGAACCGTCAAAATCGCAGGTAAGGGCTCTAAACACAATAGTGACTTTAGCCTATGACGTTATGAGGCTCCAGCCTAGTATTAATTCGCTAATTAATATTAGTACCCATCCCGGGCTTAAACAATATCCATGATGGTGAGCAGGATTAGTCATCGTCCCCTTGATTGCATTATCGTTCTCAATAATTTTATTATTATTATTATTATTATTATTATTATTATTATTATTATTATTATTATTATTATTACCATGTGGAGGTTTCATCGCAAATGCCACAGCAGTTGTTGCGACTAAGTTGTTAGCACAGAATTCTTCCATTTTCTTGATACTCGCATTGTTTCTACTTTACAAATAATTCGATGTATGTAATTCATCCACATAATGAACCAGTCTATGGCTCATTTGTTAGATCGACATCTATTCAGGGCGGAAATACAAAAAGACAATCCGCTTTGTTTTTACCTCAGGTGTCGACGTTGTAGCCTTCTATTTGCAGCAAGTCAGGAGCGTTCACTAGAAGTAGAATTCAAATGAAAAGCAGTGATACTTCATTTCCCTCAATTGTTAGAGGTGTAAAGGTCAATGCCATTGTTTTATTTCAGTTAATGTAACCCATAGCTATTTTTCTTTTTTTTATTTACATCATACAGCACCCTAAACAGCGCTCGTATACTCTGCAAATAAAAGATAATGGTAGGAGTCAAGATTTTGAGGGCAAGCTATTATGTTTTAGATGTACAAATAAAACGTCTAACACCATTACATAATTTAATTTACAAAATGTCTTCATCGTCACTCTCGAGGAAGAGGTCATCGCCCATGTCCTCATCGTTGCTAGCGATGTCATTGATGACTGGCTCCATGCTCTCATGGATATTGTCCGACTTCCAGTACTCCTTTTCAAAATGACGGGATTGTCTAACAGCTCCTGCCCACACTTCTGGGGTGGGGGAAAGCATGGCTTCGTGCAACCTGGCCCGCAGGTCAGCCTGTGTGAATCGACGGAGGGAGGAATGCACGTACTGCTTCATACACCACCACACCTGTTCAATTGCATTGAGCTTGGGGTGGGCGGGTGGCAAGCGCACAACCTCGTGGCCCCACTCACGGATGGTGTTATCCACTTCATACCTTCGTTCTGGCCGATTTTGTTGGCAAATGAGCAGCAGCTCAGGGCGTGTGGCAGCAGGTGGGATGGATATCCTGAGCTGTTCCAGCCACCTGGTGAGACAAGATAATAAAACATTATCCTAAAGAAAAACCATATAGTGTTACATATTGTAGAAGAATATAAGTACAATAAAATGATGTTTCATTTCAGATCTGTTCCTTGACTCTTTTTACAGTTTATTTTGTACTCCAATGTCTATCAAAAATCCTATGATCCATTTAATGTCAAATTTATTTGATTCCGATAGTCTTAATATTTAATGCAGCAGTGTTTATGTGACTAAACCATCTGTTACAGTGTATTTTATACAGTTGGCATTCTATCAATATACAGTATGTTGTATTGTAACCACCTGATGAGATCTGCCTTTTTGGTTGCCGATGTAGGGCATCGACTCTCCTCCATCAGTGTGCTGTGGTATGTTGCATTATCTAGCACAATTACTGATGGCTCGGGGAGGGACGGCAGAAGCTGTGTCATTAGCCACTGTTGAAACAACTTTGCATTCATCTCTCCGTGGTATTCACCATGAGTGGTCTTGGCCGGGCAGCACAGGTACAAGCCCTCAGTGAAGCCATTGTCCATGCCAGCTGCAACCACCAAGAAATGCTCACCTTCTCCAGGAGGCACCTGGCGACTGTAAATGGCACTGGTGGCAGCCTGCGTTGTGTCAGCCCATTCCCTGTTGTGTGACATCCTCGTGGTAAACCACATTTCGTCCACACATACCACCTGCCTCCCCTCCTCCCAGTGGCTGATCACAAATGCAAAATTTCCCCAAGTCCTGCAAAAGGACACCTCTTACAGAAAAAACACAAGAAAAAAACAATTTTCCCTGAAAGAATTCCCACACAGTAAGAAACCCAGAATGTTAATTCCCTTTACTCTAACAATTAATCCATGAAAATTAAAAGAAAATACTAATTAAACCCACAATTAAATCCAAAATCCCATGAAAAAAAAAACGGGCGGGCCGAGCACACAGCTGACCGCAAAATAGGTCAAGATGATCTTCGAGTCTTCAAGGGAAAACAAAAAAAACACTCAACCACCCCAAATAAAGAGAAAAGGAGTCTACCCTCACTCACATAAAGAAAAGTGGACTCAAGCAAATGGATGCGTGAGAGAGAGAGAGAGAGGAAGGAAAAGAATTCATTCCCCTCCCCTCAGTGCAATACCTCCCCCTATCTCCCCTCAATGATCTGCCGAAGCACACAAAAAGGAAACGCTGAGCGCAAAACTTCGGAAACGAGTCCGCCTCTTCCATTGTCAAGGCATAGGTTGCCGAGTAAGCTTATAATAACAGCTTCCCCTTTTGCATACACGCACGTATGTACCCTAAATAAAATACGTACGTATGTAACTATAAACTAAAACAGTTTCAAATCTAAGAAATGTATACACACTTGCATAAGAAATGTTTACTCACAGTAACTAAACAAATGTCAAAGAAATTATTACCCAATTATCAGTCCCCGGAGATAATACAATAATAAAATACTCCTTTTATTAAACCCTAAACGCCGATGCGAACTGCTGATTGCTATATAAAAAAAACAAAACATATAAGGCACGCCCAAAATTCAAGTGCTCTGCATTCAGGATGACGAACAAGGCAAGAAACTCCACCCAGATTAATGACGTTGCTGACACATCAATCAGAGAATGACGTCACTACACCCACGGCCCGAATATTAGTTGCAGTGCAATAAAAGCAATCCAGTCTGACACAAAAAGTAACAATAAAAAAAATTATAACACTTACGTACGCTTCTGCTTGACGGTACGAGAATCCTCTCACCAAAGAAAGAGAGAGAGAAAGAGAGTGAAAAACACTTGAGCGTTTTCGCATGTTTTACCACACACAAGCGGTCAAGATACTGCAATTACACACACACTGCGCAGAGTATACATACCCAAACATTCTCCAATATAAACTAAAGTCCAGAAATACATATAAATACACTAAAACCTTGCGCCCTGTGACGCATCATTAAACACAGACACTCGCGCTCGAGAAAGACTGACTCTAGTGCATTTCACAACAGCTTCCTAAGCCGAATTGCTGAACCATCAAAAACCTATTCTGAGATACCATTACCACCATTAATAAGATATGTCTCTTCAGAAGCATAACCTATACCCTATCTATTTGTCTGCTTAACTATCTATTCATGTCTAACACCGCTGCCAACCACTGTTAATAGCCCTATACCCAGGTCAGATACGGTCATAATCTTTTACTCCCCTAAGATTCTCCGGTAGTAAATGGCCAGCCCTGGTTCAGCACATTCTTTCTCTCCATTCACCCCTCTCACTGAATCTATCCGCAAACAAAGGCCTACTGGAATTAAACACTGAGATACAAAACTAGACTTTATTTGCAGATTTAACGAAAGTAATCCAGCAAAAGCTTCGATCATAAAATGAAGTAATACATCCCATATAAATGGAAATCATAACTAAAGGAAATTCTGATACACAATCCATCGAATTAATGATTCTGTACCAACCAATACTAATGACTAACAACCTGGTCATCAGATTATATAAACAGGTCATAATTATTCTAGACCAAAAAAAAAGTCATGTATGTAAAAGAACACTTCCAAAATATTCGTCCTCACAGGACAAAACCAGAATTCCTGTTAAAAGGAACATATCATATATTAAAACTTGAAATGGTGTTAAACAAAATCAATATTCAAAACAGAAAAATGCACAATGGAGAACAGAGCGGGGAAAATGCATAATGGAGGAACAGAAGAATTTCATTGCAACACAACTGGGTGTTTCCACATAATGTCTGGAAAAGATATTAGTGTCAGTGAGTTATCTTACTCACTTTTCTATGGCCGCAAAAAAAGTATCTTCACGGTGGCAGTTCTTAAACACTGAACGAGGCAAATCAAACCCAGCCACCAAAACTGAAGTCCCCTCGTGATTGTCTGTTCCTCTGATAATGTACCATTAGAGAGTGCAACACACATACACACTCACTTAATCACTTCTCCCCGGAAGTTGATGACACCAGTTCAATGTTCGAAAGATCACACAGTCTCCACGCACTTAGGCCATGCACAGAACGCCAGATGCATGTGTCAGATACCCGCTATATCTAACTGTGTCAACATAACTGCACCTGCTGGATGTACTTCTGCCAGGCCAGCACATAGTTCGTCCACAGACTTATATATATATATATATATATATATATATATATATATATATATATATATATATATATATATATATATATATATATATGTATATATGTATATATATATATATATGTGTGTGTGTGTGTGTATACTTATATATACTTTATATATATATACATATATGTATATATATATGCACATACAATCTATATATATATATATATATATATATATATATATATATATATATATATATATATATATATATATATATACAGTATGTATATATATATATATATATATATATATATATATATATATGTGTGTGTGTGTGTACATATATATATATATATATATATATATATATATATATATATATATATATATATATATATATATATATATATATACATATATATATATATATATATATATATATATATATATATATATATATATATATATATACACATACATATATATATATATATATATATATATATATATATATATACACACACATACATACATATATATACATATATATATATACATGACTTTTCTTCACATCACCGTGATTCATATACAGTCAGTAAGCTACAAACGTCCTTTAATATCCAATTCACTCTACCTCAGTTGATAATAAGTTAAGTCGTCCCGTGAGCTCGAACCAACGAAGGACAAGAACTCAGGACTACAGTGGACGCCTTAACACACGCGGCCGTGTGGGTTAAGGCATCCACTGTAGTCCTGAGTTCTTGTCCTTCGTTGGTTCGAGCCCACGGGACAACGAACTTTTTATCAACTAAAAAATTCCCTTTCGGTAACATATGAAAATATATTATTTCCGAGGTAGAGCGAATTGGATATTAAAGGACGTTTGTATATTATATGATTATATATATATAATATATATATATATATATATATATATATATATATATATATATATATATATATATATATATATATCAGTTGAGTATGTAATGAGTCACTGACTTCTATCTTGTTTTCTCTGAAACCACACCCTGCTAAAGGAAAAGGCTTAATATTGAGTGAAAAATATTCAGATTTAAATTGAAGGAGCAATTACTGCAATCCCTGTTACTGGACGGCAACTAAAAATGGCCCTCAAAATAAAGCTCACTCTTTTTTTTTTTTGCATGTCTAAAACCAAAACACTCCTAAAGCATCAACAAAAATATTAAAATCTGAAAGCACACGAGCACTCAACGTACCCATTATGGTGTGTTTTAGAAGGAAAAATTATTACTGTTTGTTCTCTGCATAATAAATTATGAAAAGCTACCAGAATATTATCTTGCCCATTTACGGTAACGATTTTCCCTTTTTCTATATTTGTTCTTGTTCTTAACTATAGTTATGATTTAGTTATATTTTGTATCGACGGTACTGACTGGCTTTCAGGAAAGACGCTAGCTATTACAAAATTCTACTTTAATCGAACGACGCATAGTTATGTGCAGACAAGAAGATATTATCAGACAGACAGACTCATGACCAGACGTGGCCATTGGCACCCTTCTCTGAAAAATATTTTGGAGAGCAGCCCTTTCCAGCATTAAGTTTTCCCCTTGTGGATATTGCAGATCAGCCATTTTTAATCTCTATTGTTTTGTGACCTCGTCCATGGACACAACGGCAGACAAACAAGCATTAGCGGATGCATACCGTCGATTTCAAAGTGAAATTCGGTCGAATGGCATCTCGCTTTCTGCAGGTGGAATTTTCGTTTGCCTTTGGTGGCGCTCGGATTCCCATGCTGGAATATCTGGCTGTCTAGGATGCTTCGGGGCTCCCATTGATCTTGGCTGATTGACTCCCTCACTTGAGCAACAAATATCAATTTTCGATTGTCCTTTATATTGTGACAGTACAGTCTCTCTGTCTCTGTCTCTCGCTTTCAATATATATATATATATATATATATATATATATATATATATATATATATATATATATATATATATGTATATGTGTGTATATTACAAGAATCCACAAGGAGGGAATTCCTGTGGATAAGATAGTTAGACTAGGACCCAGGGATTGGGCAACAGACCACCCAACAAGAGGAGAGCTTTTGGGATGGGCTTTTGGAAAAAGTCAACTCAGGTACTAGCCAGTGAGAATGAGGACATCCAAATGAGTTAGCCTTTCCGCCCCCTTGTTATAGAGGTGACTTACAACTCTAATCTTGCCTTGAGCTGTTTACTGGTCTTAGAACCCCTTCCAGCACGCGTGTTATCCCAGGGGAGAGTCAAGCCCTTTCCAGCCTCCACCAAGCCCTCACGGTCTACAGCTAACCTCTGATCTGCGCAGACATGCGCCTGGTCTCTCTGGGAAGGTGACGTTACTAACTCCTTATCTCTGAAGCCAATGGTACCAAGGGGTGGAAGCACCCCGTTCAGTTGTTGAGGAAGGACCAATCAATGCTGCCTTTCATTACAAAGTCTGTGTAATGTGGAAGATAACACAGTATGTGTCTGTAAATTAACTTCTGAGTACCAGTATACTTTCCCTTAGACTAAGAATTCTTATTTCCATTTCTTTCCTCTCCCCTCCAATTAAATCTCCTAAGTTTCCGCTATTATGCATTTGTGTGTCTTGTTGTAAAAACTAAGTGATTTATTGTTTTTTGCATGATCCAAGTTAGGGATAGAATACCCTTTGCTTTCCAAGACAAAGTTAAAAACTCCCTCCATAGTGATATATTAGTGCTACTGATAGGGTCCTTTATGTATCAAGTTTCACTGGAACCGTGTTGTCTCGCCCTCCTCATTGTTCTGCAACCACCGCATTGTAATTCTTGCCTCGAAAAGGCACTCATTCCATTGCAACCAAGCCATCAGCTCCCTTGGTCTCTTGCAAGACTGTCAATCTAGGGCTGAGGCTCTTCATTTACAATTCATAATTATTTTGAATACTATTTTGAAAACTGTAAATATCCTGTAATGATGTTTCTTTAATTACCAATTGTCCTACTGGTTTGCACACCAGTTAACAATTATTTCATTGTGTAATTGACTCATGTAAATCTTCTTACTAACACCAGATATCTTTGTTGTGTTGACTATTTGTTGTGATTGCATTACTTAATTTGACAGCCTGGCTTGCATCCCAGCCCTCAGTTATCCCATTGCTCACTGTATGAATAAAGTAATTTAAGTAGCCCCTTTACAACTGGCTTTCAATGGCGATTGGCTCTATTGTTAAATGTAATATACTGGGTAAGTAATCTGTTTGTTACATTTTATGATGAATTTGGTTGTGTTTAAGTGCCCCTCAGGCCAGAATGTGATTTAAACAATTCCTTCAAAAGCATTTAGCAGCCAAATCCGTAACAGTATACATATAATATATATAATATAATATAATATACATAATATATATAATAAATATATATATATATAATATATATATATGTATATGTAATATATATGTATATATATATATATATATATATGTATGTATATATATATATATATATATATATATATATATATATATATATATATATATATATATTCGACAGGTGGAGGTTTCTCAAAATTCAACAATACAATGAAGGCAGGGGAAGTACACCAACATGTCAAGGAAGTCACATTTATTCAGTTGCATCGTTTCGAAGCCGACCAGCAGGCCTCATTATGAAGCTACAAAGTAATAATACCTACTTAGTACAATAAAATTAAATGACAAATATTAAAACACACAATATAAGTTACAATAAAACAAACACAGCTAAAAATATGAATAAGGACCAACCGTTGAGTGTGGAGGCAGAGGAAGAACTTAACAAAAATGTAAACGGTTCACGTGAGATAAAGAGGTGAAGACGTGGCATAGGTGTTCAGTGAGGGGACCAGTTTTTAATAAACAATGATTCATTAACTGTTAAAAGCTTATGATTGGAGGCTCTGCCCAAAACCTTAAAGTCTTTGTACTGAATGGAAAATTTGCATTTATCGGTATGGTCCCTTATGTTGGAAAATTCGGGATTGGAAAGTTTAGTGCCAGTTCTATAGCTGACAGCTCTATGAGTGTCGATTCGGACCTTAAGTAACCTATGTGTCGATCCAATATAGGTTCTTTGATTACATAGAGGACAAGTAAACTTATAAATGACACAAGAGGTCATCAATGGGCCCAAAAGGTCTTTGAAGCTGAAAAGGCTACCAATATTGACTGGGTTTGTGAACATAATTTTAATTTTCACGGCAGGTTCTATATAAAAGGTTGTATCATGAACAAAAGGAAGGCTGGAATAGAAAGGTAATTCAGGAACGTGAGGAGTAGGATGACGTGGAACAAAAGGATTATTTATGAAAAATCTGGAGACGTGTTTAAAGAATATGTGGGTGGGAAAGCAGTTACTGTTAAAGTATTATTGCAAGAACGTGATTTCATTATGAAAAGCTTGCCAACTACAGGTTAAAGCAAATGCTAGGTGAAGCATGGTTAATAAGGCATTAATTTTAAAATCAAGAGAACAGTAACCCTTCATTTTATGTTAGCAAAAAGCTATTGACGCCCAGAGATTTATTTAGCCAAGTTCATCTAAGCCTTTCCAAATTAGATTAAACGAGCAAGTTACTGACATCTCTCTTAGGAGACAAAAGAGCTAGAAAGTTAACCATCCTCATATCCCACCTGGTCATACCTGGAATTTCCCCTCTCAAATGCCACTTCCACAGAAGAGGATAACTTTAAATCCCTTGATCATGATGCTGTTCATAAAGATCATGGGAAGATATTTACGTGATTCAGTCAGAAAATGGCGTTGGATGCCCTCTGCATTTACTGCAAAACTGACAGCGTTAGTTAAGGCTTTGGAACTCAGTCCGAATAGTAACAGGAAATGCACATTGTATGCTGTGACTCTGAGTTTTAAATAGATTGCGTCGGTTGGTCAAAGAAGCTCAAGAATGGCTCCTTGATAATAGTCGTCACAAAACTTCATATCTATTGGGTTCCCTCTCGTGTGGACATTCGTGGTAATAAAAGGCAGACAAAAAAAAAAAAGGAAGTGAGAGATCTGTTAGGTTATACAATTTAAGGAAAAAGTAAGGAGGTTAGCTGTTCCCCGCCTTCCCAATAATAAAGAACTGAAAAGCATTAGGGATAACATTAGCCCTTGACCTACAGATTTTAACTGCATCCGAAACGTTGAAATTGTCTAAACTCGACTGAGAATCCAGCTACCTGCCTCACACGCATCTGATTTCAGGTAGTAGCAGTGCGCCAGTGTGCTCATGGTAACAGGTTAGCCTACTGTCAGCTGAACTCATCCTGCATGTAGGAGAAAGTAAGGACTTCACCTGAACCTCTTGCAGAGATTTTGGGTGAAGAGGTTGTGAGAGGGTGCAAAAGAAAGAGCAGGTAGACAAGAACTGCTAGTTTATTGAGGAAGCGGCCCACTTATAAAGCGGCATGTTGATGTCCATGTATACACAGACGCCAGTACAAAGACATACAAGTGACCCAAGGTCAAAACTATTCTCTATACAAAACAGGACAGGTACATACAGATAATGTGACAATTGACAATAGCAGATTAGACAAAAATACTCTGACACATACGCTATGTATAAGGGCAAAAATGAACAGGTAATAAATGTACAGTTACATAATAAAAAATAGGGCTGAGTACCACGACTTAAGGTCAGGTGTGAAGGCACCATAGAAAACCCGTTGAGCAGGGACTTAACAATATTCGCCCCCGCAAAACGTAGGTAACGTCTGATCAAAGCAGGTATCTGCTGGGGCAATGGAGAGGGCCGCGGCTCTTCGATGTCAGCTGGGGGTGCATTCGACTTCTCCGGTGCGTTGTGTATGGGAGTGGTTGGTTGCTCCCCTGCCTGGGCCCGGGTCCTTAAGGGGGAGCCCACGCAAATTTCTTGTGGGCAGGGTGGGCTGAGGGGGCGATGTTTCCTGCGGGGGCCTTTGGGGAGTGCCACCGACGTCTTCCTCCAGGAGTGCAGGCTTGAGGCGATCTATCAAACCCAGTCATCCTTCCCGTGGATGACCACCAGGCATGCCTTTTTGTTTCTCTCCAGCATGAAGAAAGGCCCCTTGTAGGGCCTGGTTAAGGGTGGTCGTACAGCATCATTCCTGACGAAGACATGGGTGGTTGAGGACAGACCGGGAGGCATGAAGGGGGACATCCTGTCGGTGTACATCCGCCGGCAGGGGGTGAACTTTCGAACTCTGTCGTGGAGCCTCTGTGTTGTCAGGTTGTCCCAGTCCTCCGTGATGAGTTCGCCTGGGATTATGAGGGACTCCCTGTAAACCTTTTCTGCTGCGGACAAGTCGCCGTTGGCTCTGGGGGCAGTCCTCAGCCTGAGGAGAACCCAGGCAGCTGGTACTTCCAGTTGTCGAAGGTGCAATGAACCATGAGGGGACACCTTCAGGGACCTGTGGAACCTTTCCACCAATTTGTTGGCTGTGGGGTTGGAGGTGGTGGTGCTGTGGTGGTGCAGGCGTGCTGCTCGAACAGGGCTGGGTGGCTTCCAACTGGAGGGGAGGGCTTCCGGTGCACACACTGGCAGTGGCATGGCGCGCTTTGGGCCACCTGGTGGAGTGGTCGACGACTTTCAGAAGGTATCTGGCTCCTCCTGATGGGGAAGAGGACCCACTACGTCGGCGTGGATGTGCCCAAAAACGTCTTCCCTAGCTGGGAAAGTCGCCCACCCCGATTCGGTGTGTCGCCCTACTTTGCTGGTCTGGCACTGAATGCACTGCCTCGCCCTGGCTGTTGTGTCCTTCTGTATGCTGTGCCAGACAAACTTCTCCACCAGCAGCTTGGCCGTCGTCCTGCCGGAGGGGTGGGACAGTCTGTGGATGATGTCAAAGACCAGATGATGATGGGAGGTGGGCACCAGTGGGCGGGAGTGGCCAGTGCTTACGTCGCTCAGCAGTGTTGGGCCCCCAGGGGCGAGGGGCATGTCCTTCCACTTCAGCGACGTGATGGCGGTGCAGTAAGCTGGAATCTCTGGGTCAGTGGCCTGTTCCCGGGCGAGGTCCTCATAGTAGATCCCGAGCTGCACCAAGTTGATCTCGATCCTCGAGAGGGCATCCACTACTGGGTTCTTCCTGCCAGGGTGGTACTTGATGGTGCAGGTGAGCTCCACGATGGCTGCAAGGTGCCGCTGCTGCCTGGAGGACCATGCATCTCCCAGCTTTGTGAAGGCGTGGACCAGCGGCTGGTGGTCTGTTCAAATTGTGAAGGACATACCCTCCAGGATGAATTTGAAGTTGTGTACCACCCGGTACACTGTGAAGAGTTCCCTGTTGAAGGTGCTGTAGCGGGACTCGGTGGGGCTGAGCTTCCTGCTGAAGAAGGCGATGGGCTGAGGGGCTCTGTTGACGACCTGCTCCAGGACGGCCCCACAGGCGACGTTGCTAGCATCCGTTGTTAGCTGGAGGGGAGCGCTGGGGTCAGGGAGAAGGCCCGCTGCTGGTCAGGGCCCCACACTAAGGACTTCAGATGGCCCTTCAGGATCTCCGTCAGGGGGGCCATGGTGTGCAGCGAACCCAGGGATGAAACTCCTGTAGTAGTTGACCATCCTGAGGAATTCTTGTATGCCCTTGACGGAGGTAGGGGTGGGGAACCTGATGATGGCTTTGTCCTTCGATGCAAGTGGGCAGATGCCTCCCGGGGATATCTCGTGGCCTAGGAAATCAACTCTATCGATGCCGAAGGTGCACTTGCTGAACCTGACGACTAGGCCGTTCTCCTGCAGGCGCTGCAGGACCTTCCGGATGTGCCGCAGGTGTTCTTTGTGGGACCTAGAAAAAATTAGGATGTCATCAATGTAGCAGACACAGAAGTTCAGGTCCCCCGGGATGCTGTCCATCAATCTCTGGAAAGTTGCCCCTGCATTCCTCAGGCCGAAGGTGGAGAAGGCAAAGACATAGGACCCAAAGGGCGTGATGATGACCGGTTTTGGGGATGTCCTTTGGAGCTACTGGTACCTGGAAATAAGACTTTAACAGAACTAGTTTTGAAAATATTTTGGCCCCATGGAAGGAGGCTGTGAGGTCTTGCATGTTTGGGAGAGGGTAGTGGTCTGGTCCTGTAGCGAGGTTGAGCCACCTGTAGTCGCCACAGGGTCTCCAGGAGCCGTCCGCTTTCTGCACCATGTGAAGGGGGGAGGCCCACGGGCTGGGGGCCTTCCTGCATATGCCCATACACTCCATTTCAGCGAAGGCCTTCTTGGCCTCATGAAGGCACTGAGGGGGAAGCATCCGGAGCTTTGCATGCGTCGGGGGCCCCCTTGTCTTGATGTGATGAAATATCCCGTGTCTGGCGGGGACCCCAGGCACCTGACGAAGTTCAGGCCTAAATACTTCAGGGAATTCCTTCAGGAGGGGGGCGTATTGGTGGGGAGCGACGGAACAGACTGTGGGCGCGCTGGAGCCCGGCGCCAGGGACAGCGACTGGCAGGACTCGGTGTCCAGCAGACGTTTGCGGCCGGTGTCGACTGCCAGTCCAAATGGGTCAGGAAGTCCACAGCCAGGAGTGGGGTCCTCACGTCCGCGACGATGAACTTCCACTTGTATCTCCAGCCCAGGATGGAGACTGACAGGAGCTTGGTGCCGGAGGAGAGGATGGGGGACCCGTTGGCAGCCGTCAGGGAGGCAGCCGGGTCCAGCAGGCGTTTGCGGTCCTCTCTGGAAGGCGGGAACACTAATCGCACTGCCCCAGTCTCGATCAGCATCATCCTGCCGGAGACGGTGTCACGGACGTAGAAGCCTACTGGTGTGGGGTTCCTGGGTGTTTTGGATGCTGCTGCCATGGCGGCCTGTGAGGGTGGCCACCGCCTCCCCCATTTTTTGGATGGGCGAAAAGGCAGGGGGCTTCGCAATTCCGGGTGTCTTTGCCGAACCTCTGGTGGTAGTAGCAAAGCCCCGGGCCTTTCCTTATTCTGGTAATGGGATGGTCACCTCCTGGCGACGACGTTGTTCTCCTCTGTGGTGGGGTCCTCCAGCTGGAGGCAGTTGATGGGGTGTGCGGGCATGGATGCCCGCTTCGCTGCCCACGTGGAGTCAGTCAGCTGCTGCGCCATTCTAATCAGGTCCTCGACTGGCAGGGTGTAGGGCTCCTCAATCTGACCACGAACCTCCGGGAGAAGCTGCCGCAGGAGGATCTCCCTCGACAGGCAAACCTCCTTGTGCCTGCCACTGCTGTCAGTCTTGGGAAGGAGGAGGAGGTCCTGGAAGGCATGCCACGTCTCCAGGAGGTTCATGTCCTGCCGGGGGTTGATGGTGAGGTCGAGGGCGCGGGCGGCCCTCTCGGAGACCAGCAGGGAGCAGGTCTCGATGAGAGACGCCTTTAGTTATTGGTAGGTGGCAGAGCTCGAGGTTGACATCACCCACGGGTCAACCTTCCTTTATATCTCCTCCGGTAGGGCATTGATCACGATGTCTGCCTTCAGCACCTCATCGGTCAGGCCTGCCACCTGAATTGCCCTCGACCCAAAGAGCCATGATGCCGGGTTCTGATGGGTGAATGGCGGCAGCTTTATGGTGAGGGCGGCCCTCGGTTGGTCCGTCGGGAGGGGCATCGCGCTAGGAGTGGGTACTGGTGTGGAGGAGCACACAGGTTTTGGCGTGGGGGAGGGCACTAGTGGGGGGTTGCGAGAGGAGATATCTGTCTCTGAGAAGTTCGCGGTTATTTGTATGTAGGAGGGAATGTCCGCGTCCATGCTCAGTTCCGCACTCTCACTTGGAGTGTGAGTTAACACTCGCGTCAGTACACGCTTGGGAGCGTGCTGTGTGGGTCCTCTAATGACGCCGGTGATTTGCCGACGAGGGTCGGTAACACCCAAACGCTTTGTTAGAGCTCTGTAGTTAGCCCGTTAGGGCGTGGGGTGGTTCATCAGGCCAAGACTAAGTCGCCGTTTGGGTCTGTTAATGGCTGCGGGAACCACTCCGGGGGTCACCACTGTGAGAGGGTGCGAAAGAAAGAGCAGGTAGACAAGAACTGCTAGTTTATTGAGGAAGCTGGCCCAGAAATTCTGAACTTAGTTATGTGCAGGTCACATGGTTTTACGTGCTACCCTAGAGCAAGAGCCTGTGCCAGCCCAGCGTTGGCTTAATCTAAAAGTAATAATGTAGCTCAGGGTAGGTTCCTCATTAAATGGCTATGCCATAAAGAGAGAGAGCCATAAACTAAGAAAACAAACTGCTTGGACTTAAGCACCGGTTTACCTACTTCCAAGGTTTATTGTAATTCTTTTGCTTTTACACATGCACACATATACACGCACATTACATAAATATATATATATATATATATATATATATATATATATATATATATATATATATATATATATATATATATATATATATATATATATATATATGTATGTATATATATATATATATATATATATATATATATATATATATATATATATATATATATATATATATATATATATATATATTTGGACAGGTTTGGATGATTAAAATAAGTATTGATTGAGAGTTGCCTTATGAGCCAATACCCAGAGCCAAATATGTAAGCAAATTGTAACACAGGATAAAAACTTACCTGCTAATAACATTTAACACAAAAGGACAGGTCACCAGAAAGCCAGTGAGGTATCTTAATATACTTTCTTTCACTCAATTCAAATAAGTAGAATGAAGTTTGGTTGGCATGCAATCCAGCAAAAGAAGTGCAACACTTAATATATAACAACATTTGCAGTTAACAAATGAGCTGGAGTAAATTCTGGCTGGAATGCAACCCAGCAAAAGAGTGCAACAAGTATCTGATAACAAATTTACAGTTAGCTGGCTTTCAATATGCAATAGCAATTACACAAAGATAACGCATTACAGAGCCTTGGCTCGTGTTTCTCTGGTTGCTATGACTATCAGTTCAGAAGCTGTCTTGCTGGTAGCAAGTTGAAATCTTCTAAGGCAACGTTCACAAGGTAATAAGTGGCAGAACACGAGGGACGAGATTACATGTCTCTGGAAAAGATTCCCAGATAAGAAATCATACACAAAAGATTTTCTCACTTGCAATAATTTATCATAATGGAGAGATGTTTTATTTTACGTTACTGAGCAAGAATTTAACACAATAGAGGGATGTTTTAATCTATATCACTGAGCAAAGATGAATTCAGTTACTGGACATAATTCACAGGGGAACTAAACCTGCTAGGCATTCGTAGGAGATTTTGTATTGGGAGATGAAATCTTGAAAAGGAAGTTTAAGAGAATCAAGTGAGAGAAAAAGGAACTGGCATTCAATTCCTTCTTCAGGACTTACCAGCAATCCAGCATTGCAGTGTGCACATCTACAAAATAAACTTGATCATTTCAATATGCCCTTTGGTAACAATCTAGCATGGAGCTATGCCAGAAATAAAGGCTACGGCCGTAGTTTTCTGGCATAGGGAGACAACAGTGTGGCTTGTATGAGTTCTGAGCCGAGACTCTCTTGGCCAGCCCTTGCCCATCGTCTTTGGAGCTGTTGCTATTGCTTGGATGCCCTCGGGCACCTGAAACAGGGAGGCAGGAATGTCACATGCCTGAAAGAAGTAACTAAAACCAGCAGACAGGAGATCACAGGAATATGGTTCTTGGGACAATGGCATCTAAAGGGACTCTTAGCATGTCTACTTATGAGACTGATCTAGGAGCTACCTGATCTGACCTTTCCTCCCCAAATATCGCTGTTACTATCACAAAACTCCTCATATCACTGTCTGGGGTCATCCCCTAAAGATATTGAATGCTGACCCCTGTGTTAAGGGGCCAGAGAGACGAGAGCAGCATATATCTGTTATAATATATATATATATATATATATATATATATATATATATATATATATATATATATATATATATATATATATATGAAGTAGTTACGCTTAAAAATGGTGGCTCCCAGGAAAAGAGAGGAAAATGATTCACACGTTCAACTGCTTGGTCCACCCTGTACTCACTCTTGACCACACACTTTTGCTTCACAGAAATTGAGGCCTTTCCTTTATAAAATGTCTTTCACAACATCTGGCCAGCTCTTCCTAGGTCCTCCTCTTCTCCACCCTCCTAACACGTCTGATCTGTAGACTTTTCACCAACGTACCCTCAGTTCTTTCTGCATAACTGAACCATTCAAATATAAACTGATCGAACCTGTCACATAAGTTGCAGTTTTTTTTTTTTTTACCATTTCTAAGTATCGGCATATTTCTCATCATTTTAATTTCTTATACAGTGTACGCTACGTGAAAATTTTCAGATCCGTAGTACATTTTTAATATATATTTAACATCCACACTGGAAAGTCTTCCATAGAAAAGAGTTAGTTCAACAATCCCTTCATAATCTCAGATTCCATAGACGCATCAGGTTTCCTCCCAGTTTTCAAACACACCCTGATGCATTCCTTGCTTCACTTATCTTTTCACTTATCTGTTATGTCCTACCATCCTCTGAAATATTCATTCCCAGATACCTTTACATATCTGCTGCTACCACTCCTCCATCATCCATGGTAACTTTCACTACTACATCTTCCTGTTTATGTTTACCCTTATAACCTTATTTTTGCTCAAATTTATTGTGTATTTCCTTCTCCTGCAAAAAAGTTTAAAACTCTCACTAGTCTCTGCCATTTCTCCTCTTTCCCAAAGTACTGCTGTGCCATCCCAAACATACTATTACACGCCCCATTCACAAGCCATCATCACCCAGTTTATATATATATATATATATATATATATATATATATATATATATATATATATATATATATATATATATATATATATATATATATATATATGAAAATATATGAAATTTCTATCACACTGTGATTATATATACAATCATGAAGCTACAAATGTCGCTTAATATCGAATACCACGCTACTCGGATATCTCCGTTGGAGAATTGTTGCCGAAGGAATTTATATAAGTGATAAATGAATTGGAATCGTCGGGACACGACCTGTGACACGAAAACCATTCAGTGACTCCAGTGGACGTTAACCATTGAGCCATCCTTGAAGCGACAATTCTCAACGGAGATATCCCTTAGGTAGCGTGAATTCGATATTAAGCGACATTTGTAGCTTCATGATTATATATATATATATATATATATATATATATATATATATGTGTGTGTGTGTGTGTGTGTATATATATAGTATATATATATATATATATATATATATATATATATATATATATATATATATATATATATATATATATATATATATGTCCTCCTGGGGCTCTGTAGGCTCATATGGCAGGCACTGATCTCCCTTTTCTTAAGCCGACAGCCAGGCAGGGACAGGTCCCAATGCCTATGATATGTGGCCAGGGTGTTGCCAGACCCACTGTTTAACTCCCCAGCCCGGGAGGGCTGATACCTATTCTCCTACTGAACCTCTCTGGTTTTTTTGGACAGCTAGGTTGATGGGTTGCCAGGATATATATATATATATATATATATATATATATATATATATATATATATATATATATATATATATATATATATATATATATATATATATTTCAATGAGTGAGCCTCTCTCCAAACCACCTGTGTCCTTTTTACATCTGTAAAGAAATAAAATGAATTCCAATTGTTTTAATTACTAGAACTGTGGGTTTCCACTCGCCCCTTCATAAACTCTCTCCTTCATTCCTCAAAATGGTTAAGCCTAACCCCTCTCTCTGTTCAAAATGAGTGCCTTAAGGCCTTGTTCCAGGTGACCTTCAAAGATGCTTTCCTCAAGGCGCCAGACAACGGGTGAGGGAGGAGCCAAAAAGAGAAAGTTGGCGCCCTGCCTATTCTGAACCTTCCACGAGGGTTAATTGCTGCCATGTGGCTATACAGAAAACATGTCAAAGATTGACCTTTGCACCACCTATGTTGGACGCGATGCATAATCCCCAAAGGTTATTTATAGACGATGCAACAGAAATCGAGAGATAGAACCTCTCAGAATGCCACTAAGGACAGATGTCCTTAACCTTGCCTGTCCCTTGAACCTTCCATGTGTTCGACTCCGAGGCTCGAACCAGTATACTTTGTAGTGGCATTTTAATTCCCTCCTCCATCACCAGCGCCCTATCGAACGAGGACACTGTCATCTTGATGAAGGTAATGTACCAGAATAAGGTTTTTTTGTCAGTCACAATTCCTGTTATTTCTCTGCCTGTTTTTTTCATTTATTTTCCATTGTGCAGTCACCTTCATTGATTTGTGTTGGAGCATCCAGTGTTGATGTAATTATGCATTTCGTGTTGAACTGAGATATTTGGCACCATCTGTGCATCTCCCTCAGTCCCCTTTGAGCATATTATTCTTGCAAGTAATTGTCTTGCACATTTTTGCAGATAGGCCTCGACTGTGGAATCACTCGGCTCTATCCATGTTCAGCCCCCCTTCTACACCATTCTGCAATGTTTCCTGTTATGAAGGCATCGCCAAAGTAGAATATTTATTCTGTGTAGAATTCATTATTTTAGCAGGCCCTTATTATTACCTGCCCAGTAATTTGTCATTCTTCTGATCTGTGTTGTTATGTAAATATAATTAGTTAGGAGATCCCTTGAGTTTACATAATTTTTCCCTCCATAAAGAAGGCCCTAAGCCATGGACGATTTTCCCTTGTTGTCTACAATTGTAATAATATTGAGTCAGATGAGTAATAAAATAAGGAACTCCTGCGTTCATCCGTTGCCACCCAGAATCAAGTAAGTATCCCTCGGACATTCATATATGTATATATATATATATATATATATATATATATATATATATATATATATATATATATATATATATATATATATATATATATATATGTATTATATATATATATACATATTTATGTTTGTCCATGATTAATTACATTAATTAATTAATTAAGAAGATAAACCTTGACTTGCACTCACCTTGGACATACATAAATACCAATTAATATGTGAAATACACAAAATTACATATAATAAAAGTGGTAGGTCGCCAATTGAAAGATTTAATAAGTACAAAAATATTACTTTATTGAAACAATATAAGCAATTTAATCAAAGAATACTAATTTAGCTCTCAATAAAGAAAACTACTGGTAGAATTAACAGCTCCTTAAATACTGACTCTGTTTACAAGAAAGACATTACTGCTACAATTGATAACATATGAGAAATCTGGGTCCCCTCTAGGGACTCCTTTGCAATTACTAATTTCATGGAATGTTGCACGTTGAATAGCCTGCAGTAGCAATAAGGCAGAAATTCTTCCAAGCAAGATGGATGACAGGATTTGTGAGGTTGAAACAGATGACACATCTGAAATAGATTCCCAGATAAGAACATGTACATAGAAGATAATCTCACTTGCAATAGACTATCACAAAGGAGTGCTGATGCCCTCCATGTCAGTGATCAAGGATTATTTCAGTAATAAAGTTAATTTGCATGGGAACGCACATGCTAACTTTCAGATGGAATGTATGTGGGGAGATGAAAATCTTGAAAAAGGAAAATGAGAGATTCAGTGAGAGAAATAGAAACTGGCACTTAATTGTCAAATTTCAGACTTACTGGGCAATCCAGCATTGCAGTGTGCACGACTACAACTGAACGTGATCCAATATGCCTTCCATTGACAACTTAGGGGCAACTTCAAGCTCAGGTCTCTTGTGATCTAACGCGTATCTATGCCAAGACAACGGGGAACGGCCCAAGGTTCGGACCTAACAGATCACATGTCTGCTATGAAAGATGGCAGGAGCTCACGCGTATCTGTGCCAAGACAACGGGGAACGGCCCAAGGTTCGGACCTCCTGCCATCTTTCATAGCAGACATGTGATCTGTTAGGTCCGAACCTTGGGCCATTCCCCGTTGTCTCGGCACAGATACGCGTAAGATCACAAGAGACCTGAGCTTGAAGTTGCCCTAAGTTGTCAATGGAAGGCATATTGATCACGTTCAGTTGTAGTCTTGCACACTGCAATGCTGGATTGCCCAGTAAGTCTGAAATTTGACAATTAAGTGCCAGTTTTATTTCTCTCACTGAATCTCTCATTTTCCTTTTTCAAGATTTTCATCTCCCCACATACATTCCATCTGAAAGTTAGCATGTGCGTTCCCCATGCAAATTAACTTTATTACTGAAATAATCCCTTGATCACTGACATGGAGGGCATCAGCACTCCTTTGTGATAGTCTATTGCAAGTGAGATTATCTTCTATGTACATGTTCTTATCTGGGAATCTATTTCCAGATGTGTCATCTGTTTCAACCTCACAATCCTGTCATCCATCTTGCTTGGAAGAATTTCTGCCTTATTGCGGCAGGCTATTCAACGTGCAACATTCCATGAAATTAGTAATTGCAAAGGAGTCCCTAGAGGGGACCCAGATTCTCTTATGTTATCAATTGTAGCAGTAATGTCTTTCTTGTAAACAGAGTCAGTATTTAAGGAGCTGTTAATTCTACCAGTAGTTTTCTTTATTGAGAGCTAAATTAGTATTCTTTGATTAAATTGCTTATATTGTTTCAATAAAGTAATATTTTTGTACTTATTTAATCTTTCAATTATGACCTACCACTTTTATTATATGTAATTTTGTGTATTTCACATATTAATTGGTATTTATGTATGTCCACGGTGAGTTAAAGTTTAGGTTTATCTTTTAATTAATTAATTAATGTAATTAATCATGGACAAACATAAATATGTATATATATATATATATATATATATATATATATATATATATATATATATATATATATATATATATATATATATATATATATCCATGAATGTCCGAGGGATACTTCCTTGATTCTAAGAAGCAACGGATGAACGCAGGGTGTTCCTTATCTTTATTACTCATCTGGCTCAATATTATTACAATTCGTAGACAACAAGGGAAAATCGGTGGCTTAGGGCCTTCTCCATGTGAGGGGAAATTATGTAAACTCAAGGGATCTCCTAACTAATTATATTTACATAATAACACAGATCAGTATAACAAATTACTGGGCAGGTAATAATAAGGGCCTGCTAAAATAATGAATCCTACACAGAATAAATATTCTGCGCCGGCGATGTCTTCATTACAGGAAACATTGCAGTGGTGTAGAAGGGGGGCTGAACATGGATAGAGCCGAGTGATTCCACAGTCGAGGTCTATGGTTTGGAGAAGTCTAATGACGTCACTCCACTGGCTGGCTGGCTCGGGTTATAGCCTAGTTGCCACACATCACTCACAAACAAGGCGAACTTTCAAATTCTTTCAAAATTCACTTCACAAGCAGGAAAAGCGCTCATTTTCCCAATGTAAATTGTTTACGAATAACCTGTAAGGATGGGAATGAGTGACATACTGGCTGGGTGTTGTCTAGTTTATTGGTGGTTCCTTACTGAATGAATGTACAGAATCTTTGAAGTTGTTATTGGCTGTGTGAGCTGCAAAGTAGTTTCTACACACAGACAGGGCAAAACAGAGGTTATGTTTTGGACATCTGTGCTTGTGGACAGACAAACAGATGGCGGTTGTGAGATATAATAATGTACAGTAATAAAATATATATCAATGGAAATGCCAGAAAATTCCACATATGGACGTTTGCATGAGATTCGAGACAGATTAATGAATACAATGCAGTAGCATAATATATGTGAAATGGCGAGACGTTTGGCGTCTTCACAAACAGAAACATACATACAGTTTGACACAGAAGATCCGGTGGAACATTATGAGTACATGATTGGAATGCTTGCATGGCAATGCAAGTAGTGGTGATTGTACATGAATCAAGATAACAATGGTTAGAGAGAAACAGACAGAAATATGTATGGTAGAAGTTGCATTCCTTCAAGCGGTCTCCCCCAGGTGATGCACGGGAGGGAGAGAGAGAACGGGATCTTCATCTCCGATGGATGATTCACACACACGTGCGCCCGTAAGACCATCAATGCGGTCTCTTACAATACTACCCCCCCCCCCCTCGAACAAGCAAGGCCCCGATGCGGAAATCGTCTTGCTGACAATTCGAATGGTCACGTAGGGCTTAGGCAGGAGGCTGAAGGGCGGCGCCAGCCAGCAGGAGCTCGAGGAGAACAGAAGAGGTTGAAGCATGACATCGGCTGGTCCTTCGTTGGTCAGGTCGTCCAGTACAAGTTTGGGGGCAGCAGCAGGCTTCCTGGAGGAGGCGTCCAGGGTTCCTGTGGTGGGGTGGGTCATCTCTGAGGGTCAGACATCTACTGAAAGCTCTGGAACGGTGGGAAGCAGGGAGGCGGCAAAGGGTTCGTTGGTGTGTGGGTCGTCATCTTGGGTCAGACACCTGCCATCGGCTCCTTTGGGTCACTCCGGGATCACCAGTGTAAGGAAGGGATGGAGTGACATACTGGCTGGGTGTTGTCTAGTTTATTGGTGGTTCCTTACTGAATGAATGTACTGAATCTTTGAAGTTGTTATTGGCTGGTGGAAGCCGCAAAGTAGTTTCTACACAGACATGGCAAAACAGAGGTTATATTTCAGACATCTGTGCTTGTGGACAGACAAACAGATGGTGATTGTGAGACTTAATAAACGTACAATGGAAAGGCCAGAAAATTCCACATAAGGACATTTGCATAAGATTTGAGACAGATTAATGAATACAATGCAGTAGCATAATATATGTGAAATGGCGAGACGTTTGGCGTCTTCACAAACAGAAACGTACATACAGTTTGACACAGAAGATTCGGTGGAACATTGAGTACATGATTGGAATGCTTGCATAGCAATGCAAGTAGTGGTGATTGTACATAAATCGAGACAACAATGGTTAGAGAGAAACAGACAGAAATATGTATGGTAGAAGTTGCCCCTGTTTTTTCTCCCCAGGTGATGCACGGGGGGAGAGAGAGAACGGGATCTTTGTCTCCGATGAATGATTCACATACACGTGCGCCCATAAGACCGTCAATGCGGTCTCTTACAATACTCCCCCCCCGCCTCGAACAAGCAAGGCCCTGATGCAGAAATCGTCTTGCTGACAATTCGAATGGGCACGTAGGGCTTAGGCAGGAGGCTGAAGGGCGGTGCCTGGCCAGCAGGAGCTCGAGGAGGACAGAAGAGGGTTGAAGCATGACATCGGCTGGTCCTTCATTGGTCAGGTCGTCCGGTATGAGTTTGGGGGCAGCAGCAGGCTTCCTGGAGGAGGCGTCCAGGGTTCCTGTGGTGGGGTGGGTCATCTCGGAGGGTCGGAAATCTACTGATAGCTCGGGAACGGCAGGAAGCAGGGAGGTGGCAAAGGGTTCGTTGGCGTGTGGGTCGTCATCTTGGGTCAGACACCTGCCATCGGCTTCTTTGGGTCACTCCGAGATCACCAGTGTAATGATGGGATGGAGTGACATACTGGCTGGGTGTTGTCTAGTTTATTGGTGGTTCCTTACTGAATGAATGTACTGAATCTTCGAAGTTGTTATTGGCTGGTGCGAGCCGCAAAGTAGTTTCTACACAGACATGGCAAAAAAGAGGTTATGTTTTCAGACATCTGTGCTTGTGGACAGACAAAAACAGATGGTGAGACATGAAACATAATAAACGTACAATGGAAAGGCCAGAAAATTCCACATATGGACATTTGCATAAGATTCGAGACAGATTAATGAATACAATGCAGTAGCATAATATATGTGAAATGGCGAGACGTTTGGCGTCTTCACAAACAGAAATATACATACAGTTTGACACAGAAGATTCGGTGGAACATTATGAGTACATGATTGGAATGCTTGCATGGCAATGCAAGTAGTGGTGATTGTACATGAATCGAGACAACAATGGTTAGAGAGAAACAGACAGAAATATGTATGGTAGAAGTTGTGTTCCTTCGAGCAGTCCCCTCCAGGTGATGCACGGGAGGGAGAGAGAGAATGGGATGCTTTGTCTCCGATGGATGATTCACACACACGTGCGCCCATAAGACCGCCAATGTCTATCACTTACTAACTTGGCTAACACCTACAGTGTTATTTATATGACACAGCCCTTTTTAAAATGACTAACCACCAGCTTTCTACCCCAGTGTGTGTGCAAGACTAACACAGCACTCTTTACCCTGAAGAAATTTGTGGCCATTTTATTTAGTGCATGCAAAATTAAGAAATTTTGCACTCTAGCATGTATTTTCTGTTATATAATCATAAATCACTCTTTTTAATACTGCTTATTCGCTATTCGTTCATAATACAATCTTTATAGTATAACACTGAGATTCACAACACATTACCCCGTTCCTGTACCTGGTCTTGCTTTGGAGATTTTGTTAAGGGAAATCCAATGATTTAATTTCAATTCCAATTAATTCCAAGTCTGTCACATCAAAGGTGTAGTGCCTAGCAATGCTATACCACCAATTTCAATTATCCTGGCAAGTCATCGCCACTTTTACGTTTGTCCACGATTAGTTATGTTAATTAATTAAGAAGATAAGCCTTGATTTGTGCTCACCATGGAAATACGTAAATACCAGTTAATACATGGAATATACAAAATTACATATAATAAGGCTGGTAGGCCGCCAATTAAAAGATTTAATCAGCACAAAAATATTATTTTATTGACACAACATAAGCAATTTAATCAAAGTATACTGATAAAGCTCTCAATAAAGAAAATTACTGGTAGAATCAACAGCACCTTAAATACTGATTCTGTTTACAAGAAATACATTACTGCTACAATCAATAATACAACAGAATCTGGGTCCCTCTAGGGACTCCTTTGCAATGACTAATTTCATGGAAAGTTGCACATTGAATATCCTGCCACAATAAGGCAGAAATTCTTCCAAGCAAGATGGATGACAGGATTGCGAGGTTGAAACAGATGACACGTCTGGAAATAGATTCCTAGATAAGAACACTACATAGAAGATTCTCTCACTTGCAATAGACTATCACATTGGAGGGCTGATGTACTCTGTGTCAGTGAGGGGTTATTTCTGTAATAAACTTAATTCACATGGGGAACACACATACTAAGCTTTCAGAGGGAATGTATGTGGGGAGATGAAAAGCTTTGAAAAGGAAAATGAGAAATTCAGTGAGAGAAATAGAAACTGGCACTTAATTGTCAAATTTCAGACTTACTGGGCAATCCAGCATTGCAGTGTGCATGACTACAACTGAAAGTTGTCTGTTGTCTGTTGACAACTTAGGGACGACTTGAAGCCCAGGTCTCTTGTGACCTAACACGTGTGTATGTGCAAAGACAATGGGGAACGGCCCAAGGTTTGGACCTAGCAGATCACACATCTGCTGTGGAAGATGGCTGGAGCAGGACTGCTTTGGGATCACCCATTCTGTCCCGACCTCAACGGTTGTTATTCACTAATAGGTCTTCAGGGCCCAGAAGGAGAGAGGGATTAAGAAAGGATTGCCGACATTCATGAAAGAGACAATTAAGACCAGCAGAAAAGAGATCACAGGAAAATAGTTCTTGGGATAAGGGTATCTAAAGTGACGTCTAGCATGTCTCTTACCCCCACCCGCCCCGTGACTAATCTAAGTACCCTGACTGCTTTGACCCTTCCAAAAGTCCCTCTCTAAACTCTCATCTTGTAGGGTAGTCTGTAGACCCATCCTGGGGTCCTAGTCTAACTATCTTATCCACAGGAATCCCCTCGTTATGGATTCTTGCAAAAGAGGTGGTGGCTTAATATAACAGTATATATATATATATATATATATATATATATATATATATATATATATATATATATATATATATATATATATATATATATATATATATGTATGTATATATATATATATATATATATATATATATATATATATATATATATATATATATATATATATATATATATATATATATATATATATATATATATATATATATATATATATATATATATATATATATATATATATATATATATATATATATATATATATATATATATATATATGTATATATATATATATATATATATATATATATATATATATATAATTATACATATATATATATATGTATACATATATATACATTTATCATATATAAATATTTGTATATACATACATATATATAAATCCAAGGGCAGGAGCAGGCACTCAGGCAGTAGGTAATTTGAAGTTCATGAAAAGGCTTTCTGTTTATATCTGCTTATTAAAAAGCCGATGTTTCTTATTGCTTGATACATTTTCCAGGCTGAAAAGTGATTAAAAATAAATAATGCTTGTATACGTAATGTAAGGAGTATATACAGCATTTACTTATTAGCACCATATTTATATATATCTATAACAGAACAAAGAGGGGAAAGACAAACAGCGCAAGACAGGGGCACAAGATACCTACCCACAAGGCAAACTGACAAGGAGGATGAAAAAAGTGGAAAAGGTAACGCAAGGTCAAAACAGAAATTATTATGCGATGAACAGCTGTGTTGATGATGACTGGTGGTTGAGAGTAGGAACAGTCAGTTTAATCATTTTGAAATGACCTTATGCTGTAAAGTCCCTGCTCAACGGGTTCTCTATGATGAACATCCCATTTTCTGCAGTGCCTTCACAGGCAACCTAAGGTCGCACATACTCGTACACAATCTTATTATCATTATTATGAATTGTATATTTATTACCTGTTCATTTGCCCTGGTACCACGTATATGTGTCAGAATATTTTTATGTCCAACCAGCTATTGTTAATCATCATGTTTTCTGTATGTACCTGTCTTGTTTTGTAGAGAAATAGTTTGACCTCAGGTCACTTGTAAATTTTGTACTGGCAGTCTCTGCATATATGCAGACGTCCGCATGCCTCTTTATAAGCATGGGTCACTTTATCTATAAACCAGCAGTACTTGTCTTCCTGCTCATTATTTCGCACTCTCTCACAGTGGTGACCCCGGATTGGTTCCCCGACCCAAACGGCAACTTAGTCTTGGCCCGATGAACCAACCCACGCCCCTAACGGACTAACTACGGCACTCTAACTAAGCATTCGGGCGTTACTGACCCTAGTCAGCAAATCACCGGCGTCATTAGCGGACCCACACAGCACGCTCCCAAGAGTGTATTGACACAAGTGTTCCCTCACACTCCAAATGAGAGCACGGAATGAGCATGGGCACAGACATCCCCACCCACATAAAAATTACCGCAAACTTCTCAGAGGCAAACGTCTCCCTCGCGCAACCCCCTCCCGCACACTCCTCCACACCGGTGCCCGCTCCCCGCGCAATGCCCCCTCCTGACAGACCAACCAAGGGCGGCCCTCAGCATAAAGCTGCCGCCATTCACCCATCACAGCCCAGCGTCCTGGCTCTACAGGGTCGAGGGGCAATTCAGGGTGGCAGGCCTGACCGACGAGGTGTTGAAGGCAGACATCGCCATCAACGCTCTACCGGAGGACATATAAAAGGTCGCCCCGTGGGTGATGACAACAACAAGCCCTGCCACCTTCCAGGAGTTAAAGGCCACTCTCGTTGAGACCTGCTCCCTGCCAGTCTCTGAGGGAACCGCCCGTGCCCTCGACCTTGCCATCAACCCCCAGCAGGACACGAACCTTTTGGAGACATGGCATGCCCTCCAGGACCTCCTCCTCTTCCCCGAGACTGACAGCAGCAGCAGGCGCAAAGAGATTAGCCTGCTGAGGGAGATCCTCCTGCGGCAGCTACTCCCAGAGGTCCGTGTGCAGATCACAGAACCATACACCCTGCTGGTCGAAGACCTGATCAAAGTGGCGCAGCACTGATGGACTCCACGAGGGCAGCAAAGCAGGCATCCACGCCCGCACACCCCATCAACTGCCTCCAGCTGGAGGACCCCACCACAGAGGGCATCAGTGCCATCGACAGGAGGAGGTCACCCCACCAGCAGAAGAAGGAAAGGCCGGGGCTTTGCTATTACCACCAGAGGTTCGGTAAAGCTACCTGAAATTGCGAAGCCCCCTGCCTTTTCTCCCCTCCAAAAAATGGGGGAAGCGGCAGCCACCCTCAGAGGCTGCCATGGCAGCAGCATTCGAAACACCCAGGGTCCCCGCACCAGTAAGCTTCTGCATCCGCGACACCGTCTCTGACAGGATGATGCTGATCGACACTGGGGCCATGTGGTCAGTGTTCCCGCCTTCCAGAGAGGACCGCAGACGTCCCCCAGACCCGGCTGCCTCCCTGACGGCCGCCAGTGGGTCCCCCATCCTCTCCTATGGCACCAGGCTCCTGTCGTTCTCCATCCTTGGCCAGAGGTATGAGTGGAACTTCATCGTCGCGGACGTTAGGACCCCACTCCTGGGTGCGGACTTCCTGGCCCACTTCGGACTGGCAGTCGGCGTCGGCCGCAAGCACCTGCTGGACACCGAGTCCTGCCAGTCCCTGCCCTTGTCGCCAGGCCCCAGGGAGCCTACAATCTGTTCTGTCGCTCCCCACCAGTACGGCTCCCTCCTGAAGGAATTCCTGGAGGTGTTCAAACCCGAGCTTCGTCAGGTGCCTGGGGCCCTGCCAAACACAGGATATATCATCACATCAAGACAAGGACTTACGCAGTTTCGAATTCCTCCCCCACAGCGCCTTCAGGAGGCCAAGAAGGCCTTTGCCGAAATGGAACGGATGGGCCTATGCAAGAAGGCTCCCAGCCCATGGGCCTCCCCCCTTCACACGGTACAGAAAGCAGATGGCACCTGGAGACCCTGCGGCAACTACAGGCGGCTCAACCTCGCTACAGAACCCAACCACTACCCTCTACCAAACATGCAGGACCTAACGGCCTCCTTCCACGGGGCCAAAATATTCTCAAAGTTAGATCTCTTGAAATCATATTTTCAGGTACCAGCAGCTCCAGAGGACATCCCCAAAACCTCCATCGTCACACCTTTCGGGTTCTACGTCTTCGCCTTCTCCACCTTCGGCCTGAGGAATGCAGGGGCAATCTTTCAGAGACTGATGGACTGCATCCTGGGGACCTGAACTTCTGCGCCTGCTACATCGATGATATCCTAATTTTTTCTAGATCCCACAGGGAACACCTACGGCACATCCTGAAGGTCCTGCAGCGCCTGCAGGAGAGTGACCTTGTTGTCAGGTTCAACAAGTGCACCTTCGGCATCGATAAGGTGGAATTCCTAGGCCATGAGATATCCCCGGGAGGCGTCTGCCCAGTTTCATCGAAAGTCAAGGCCGTCATCAGGTTCCTCACCCCTACCTCCGTCAGGGCCGTACAAGAATTCCTCGGAATGGTCAACTACTACAGGAGAATCATCCCGGGATTTGGCGCACACCATGGCCCCCTGACAGAGATCCTCAAGGGCCGTCCGAAGACCTTTGGAGTGGGGCCCTGACCAGCAAAGGGCCTTCTCCTGATGAAGGTCGCCCTCGCCAAGACAACAGCTTTGGCCCACCAGGACCCCAGGGCTCCTCCAGCTGACAACAGACACCAGCAAAGTCGCCTGCTGGGCCGTCCTGGAGCAAGTCGTCAATGGAGCCCCTCAGCCCATCACCTTCTCCAGCAGAAAACTCAGCCCCACTGAGTCCCACTACAGCACCTTCGACAGGGAACTCTTCACAGTGTACCAGGCGGTACGCCACTTCAAATTCCTCCTGGAGGGTACGCCCTTCACAGTTTGGACGGACCACCAGCCGCTGGTCCATGTCTTCACAAAGCTTGGGGATGCATGGTCCTCCAGGCAGCAGCGGCACCTCGCGGCCATCGCAGAGTTCACCTGCACCAACAAGTACCTCCCTGGCAGGAAGAACCCAGTAGCCGACGCCCTCTCGAGGATCAAAATCGACACAGTGCAGCTCAGGATCAACTACAAAGACCTCGCCCGTGAACAAGCCGCCGACCCAGAGATTCCAACTTACCATACAGCCATCACGTCGCTGAAGTGGAAAGACGTGCCCCTCGGCCCTGGGCGGCCAACACTGCTGAGCGACGTAAGCACTGGCCACCCCTGCCCACTGGTGCCCGCCTCCCTCGTCGGCTGGTCTTCAACGTCATCCACGGACTGTCCCAACCCTCCGGCAGAACGATGGCCAGGCTGCTGGCGGAGAAGTTCGTCTGGCACGGCATACGGAAGGACGCAACGGCCTGGGCAAAGCAGTGCATACAGTGCTAGGCCAGCAGAATAGGGCGGCACACCAAATCGGTGGGCGACTTTCGTCAGCCAGGAAGACGTTTCGGGCACATCCGTCGACGTAGTGGGTCCTCTTCCCCCATCAGGAGGAGCAAGATACCTTCTAACAGTCGTCGACCGCTCCACCAGGTGGCCCAAAGCTACACCCATGGAAGAAGCCACCTCCAGTGCGTGTGCAGAGGCCCCTCCTCCAGCTGGAGTCGAGACTACAATCTGCTTCATACAAGCATTGGTAATTTGGTTTGGTTTCCCGGACCATATAACTACAGACAGGGGCCCCACCTTCCTCTCAGAGCTGTGGACTGACCTGGCACGCCTGCTGGGGACCACTCACCACAGCACCTCTGCCTACAACCCCGCAGCCAATGGAATGGTGGAAAGGTTCCGCAGGTTCTTGTGATGCATGACTGTGATGTTATAGAATTAGGATAAAATTACAGAAACAGTCGAGAAATTAAGTGTTTGTTGTAAATGTATTGGAATCAAGAGAAAGGGAGAGTGTGTGTCTTCCTATCTATCTGTCTATCTTACTGCCTTTTTCTTTCATCAATATTCCCACAAGCCTGGAAAAACGCACCTTCCCCACTTGTAAATAAACTTAAATTGACATATCTTTTTAATTACAGTTAAATATTTTACGCTTGCAAGTCTCGATTTATTCTGCAGTTCATTTGATTTAATCTGAAACGTATTTTAAATGCAATTTTTATATTTCATATCTTATTTGGTAGCATAGTAATATAATCTTTCAGTTCCTCTTGTTGTAAAATTCGATATCAAGGTTCTATTTACAGGCCATTGTCTTTGATGTCAACAATCTATTACTGTCATTCAGGTATTTTGACATGATTTAGCAAAGTACTGACACAATCTTTCCTAATAGTTCATACTTTAACATCCTTGATTATCAAAATCAAAGATAATGCCAAGGAAATAGTACTCTAATATCAAATTCCATTACGAAAGGGAGCAATATATATATATATATATATATATATATATATATATATATATATATATATATATATATATATATATATATATATATATATATATATATATATATATATATATATTCAAATATAAGATCATAAAAATGCCAAAATGCAGAAAGTAAATGCTATATTTCAGAGACCAACTGTCTCTCTCTTTAGGCAAGTAATGAATGAGAAGTGTTACAGAAAAGATACCAAAAAGTCCAAAGGTCTCCATACGTCACTCCAGTTGACAATTTTTCGTTAATCTTATTAACTATTGGTTGGAGGAAGATTTTATCTATAATATCTGAGAGTCCCAGGCTCCTTTTGAGAGGTTCATCGTATTTCTTTGTTTGATCAAAGCTGAATCCACCATCTGGCTTTTGAACCGACAATTGCTGCTATAAATTATATATAACAAATTCCAGTTTATTTTGTGATGATGGTTATTTATGCGGTTAAAAAGAGCTGAGCTCTGTTGACCATAATCATTATAAGATTGGTCACTGTTGAGGCAAGGGATTTCGTAAACTCCTGTGTCTTTGGGGACTGGCAATTGTTGGACGTTTCTCAGGGATTTGGCTGAGATATTTGGGTAGGTAAAAGCAAAATGGTTAGAGCTTCCAAGTGTCTGTGTCAACGTTTTAATCCAATAGACTTTCCCATAAGTTAAATAACTTAATAAATGATAGCACTTGGAACAATCTTGACCAACAAGATAAAGTTTTAAATTTATCAAGCAACCCCCTTACCATAAACCAACACTTAGTTTTAAACCTTGGTTTATCCTTTGCCCTCATGCCAGACTGGAAAAATAATCTAGATTTCAAAGTTGCTTATAACATTCATGTCTGATGAAAATTACAGCCGAGAAGAGATGAGTCCCCCGTAGATTTATAAAATTAGATGTTGTAATAAGTAGATCCGACAAAGACGGCAAAATTGTTATTATGGGCAGACTTTTACCTCGACAAACACTTATGACAAATTAATGAAAAAGCCCCTCCAAAACGTCCCCACAGAATTTTTTTAGAAAAGTAAGATTAATTGGCAAAGACAAAAAGAGCATTGAACTACTGGAGAAATTTAAAGTCAGTAACCCAAAACTGCCTTACTTTTATGGCCTTCCCAAAACTCATAAAGATAATCTTCCATTCAGACCTATTATCTCATGTGCCAGAACTTTCAATTATAAAATTTCTAAGTGGTTAGCTGGCCTCCTTTCCCTTTTCTTAGGCACACTTTCTCCCAGTCACATTAAACATTCTGAAGATTTCTGTCACAAATTCAAAGAAGCACATACACTACTAACAACAGCAGCTCAGCTGTAGATTCCCTATTCACAAAAGTACCAGTACAGGATGTTCCACAGTTTTTGAGGGAAAAATTAGCCCCCTATTCAGATCATTTCCCACTAGCCCTAGATAGAATAATAAAGTTATTTGAATTATGTGTATCAAATAACGTCCTTTCATTCGGGGAGTCATTCTATTAACAAAAATTCGGGTGCAGCATGGGCAGCCCTTCAAGTCCTGTTTTAGCCAATCTATACATGGAATATTTTGAAACTATAACAATAAATGCAATAAAGACATGCTGTGGATGACATATATAGATGATATCCTAACATTTTGGGATAAGTAGGTGGGCAATTTCAATGAATTTCTTTCAAAATTAAATGCATTAGTGCCTAGCATCATATTTAAAGCTGAATGGAAAACAGACAACAAAATTCCTTTTTTTGACATTTTAATAATTAGAGACACGACAGAATACAAGTCTATGTCAATAGTATGTAAAGAATAAACACCACTTCCAAACATATTCGTCCTCACAAGACAAACCCAGAATTCTTGTTGAAAGAAACATATCACTATATTAAAACCTGAAATGGTGTTAAATGACATGATTATTCAAAACAGAAAAATGTTCAGTGGAGAACAGAACAGGAAAATACATAAGGAAGACACAGCGGAATTTCACTGCAGCACTACCAGGTCTTTCCACCAAATGTCTGGAAAAGATATAAGCGTTCATGAGTTACGGTACTCACTTTATATGGCGACAAATAACAGATTTTCCAGTGGCGTCCTTCAACACTGGACCACTGACCAAATCAGACCAGTCTCGAAATGAAGTCCCTCTGCAAGAGTCTATCCCCCTGATAATATACCATTCACGAGTGCAACACACACATGCACTCACTTAATCCACTTCTTCCGGAAATGTGACAACCCCGGTTCGATCACGCAGCCTCCATGAACTTAAATCATGATCAAATACCTCTCTGTATCCAACTGTGCAAACCTGCAACGTCGACACAAATGCACCTGCAGCGGAAGTATCACTGACAGGCCAGCACATAGTTCGTCCAAAGTCATCCAAGACTTTATATATTATATATATATATATATATATATATATATATATATATATATATATATATATATATATATATGATTATAGAATAGAATGGAATGAGATGGAACGGAATATAAAATTTAGGCCAATAGCCAAGCGCTGGGACCTATGTGGTCATTCAGGACTGAAAAGAAGATTGAGAATAAAAAGGTCTGAAAGGTGTTACAGGACGAAAACCTTGCAGTTGCACTCCGAAACAAATGTTAGGAGCAGATGGAAAGTGAGATGGAAGAAAAAGAATATGAACGGAAGTACAGTAATTTAACTGTGAAAGGGTCTGCAGCTAGGGGCCGAAGGGACGTTGCAAAGAACCATAAGTAATGCCTGCAGTGCACCGCGTGAGGTGCACTGACGGCACTACCCTCCTACGGGGTATATATGATTATAATCACACTTGGTATATGATTTCTATAAGTGAAACAACACATGATTCACAAAAGTTTTCTATTTTTTCCCTGCAGTGTTTGAGATATACATATATATATATATATATATATATATATATATATATATATATATATATATATATATATATATATATATATATATATATATACATATACATATATGGATGCATGTATATAATGTATATATATCTGTATATATATATACGTGTGTGTATACATATATATTAGGACAGTACATATACCCTTATATAGATATATTTTTCAAAAGGCCCATATACAAGGCTATTTACTCGACGACAAGTAAATAATAATAACAACGGAGTGACCCCTTTCATCGCTGGCAAACCGGCATTTCCAGTGGCATCAAAGTCGTGCCCTCACCTGCAAATTCCTTATTAATACGCTTGTCATTTACTTATTGTCTACATTCAGCAGTGATCCGGAAGGAACATTGTCAATTGAAATATATGGTTCTGCAGTGTAAATAGTGATGTTATGAGCCTTTGAAACTTTGTAGAGCACTGTTAAATTGCAGTAAAAAAAGAATTTATACTATATTGTCACAGGAAATGACTGATTATATATATATATATATATATATATATATATATATATATATATATATATATATATATATATATATATATTTATTTATATATATATATATATATATATATATATATATATATATATATATATATATATATATATATGTCATTTCCTGTGACACCCACGGGGATGCATAGGTCCTCAATGAGCTCACGCCACCACATTCTGTCCTAAGCTAGCTCCTCAAGATCTCCCCAACACTCGTCTCCTGCTTCCCGCCTCATTATCCTCAACCACGTCTCCTTTGGCCTACCCCTGCCTCTTCTACCAAGAGCAACCCACCCTGTTGTATCTCGTACTGTTCCCTGTCTTCTATACACATGGCTTACCCACTTCCAACATGAGAATTTAACATACTTATCGACTGGCTGCACTCCCGTTATTTCTCTAATTCTGTTATTTGATATCCTATCTCTCCAATTAATTTCTGATATTCTTCTGAGCACCTTATTTTCAAATATTAAGAATTTATTATCCGAAGTCACTGTACTGTACCGTGACTCATGCCCATAAATCAAAATACTCCTAACCATTACCTTATAAATGTTGATTTTTGTATGCACAGAAAAATTGTAATTATTCCAAATATTTTTAAGCATTCCCATTGCCTGTCGAGCCTTTTCTAATCTTTCCATAAATTCTGTGCTCAGAGAACCATCTCATCTAAATAAGTATCTAAATATTTAAACTTATCCACTTGCTTTACAACCAAGCCTTCAATTAGATAATCCTGTACATTTTCAGTATTCATATTAATGATTTCAATTTTTCCAATATTAATAACCAAACCAACCTTTCAACCTTCACTCACTAGACAATCCAACACTGCATCTTTCCTGGTCTCTCACAGATCAAAACCATATCATCAGCATAATCTAAGTCAAGAAGTTTCCCATTTTCTCCCCATAGTATACCTGCATCCGTTTCTTTTTTCACCCTTCTCGCAACGTAATCTACTACCAATATAAACAACAGAGGAGACAGAATGCCACCCTGAATTACACCAGACTTAACTTCAAATGCATCACTCAAACACCCATCAACCATCACTTTACAAGATGTGCCTTCATGCATGTTCATAATAACCGTCACAAACTTTTCCGGTATTCCATAATGCCTCATGATTTTTCCCATAGTCCGTCTCGAAATACTAACAAAGTCCTTTTCAAAATCAACAAAACAAAGACTTAACGGAATTTTCATTTCATTAGCTTGCAGTGATCACTGCAACCCCGCCCCTTTCTAAAACCTGCCTGTTCATCAATCAGAATACCATCAACCGCTGGCTCCAACCTATTCAACAGTACTCTACTGAAAATTTTCAAGGCTACAGGCGACAAGGTGATTCCCCTGCAATTACCACACCTACTCAGATCTTTCTTTGGAACTTTAATGATCATCACATCATTCTTTCAACCTAATGGTCCTGTCACCCATAGCTCATTGAATAATATCTTCAAGACAAATATTAATCTATCCTTCTACACTTTAAACATTTCCGGGAATAAACCATCCTCTCCTGGTGCCTTATAATTCTTTCAACTGTTTTATTGTCTTAACTACTACTTCTAGCCTGATCTCACCTTCATCAATATGGGGGGACTGGTCTATTAAGAAATGTCTCAAAGTGCCCATTCCATCTACAGTATTTCTGATTTCAACATTTTTGGTCAATAACTTACCTTCCATACCCCTGACTGGTATATCCTCACGCATACCAGCACTGCCACTTAGCTCTCCAGTTGCTTTATATACTATCCTCTGACTCTGGCCATCATTTTTATTAATAATTAATTTTTCAGTTTCCGCAACCTTTTCATAACAGATCTTCTTTTATCTCTCTTAGTTAGCCTTTTAACCTCTGAATCAAAACTCAGATACTTGGTTCTTGCTAATCCAAGATCTTCATCACTAACAAAATGCATCTCACTCCTCAATTTTCCCCCACCTCTCTTTTTGATCATATCCCATGTTTCCTCAGACATCCACATCTTTTTCTCAATCTGAGTCTCCTTCTGATCGTTCAACCAGCAGGCTCATGCAAAGCTTTATTCACATCCCCCGACATCTCATCTACACTTCTCCCTCCCTCCTCCAATGTTTCCAACACCAAAAACCTAATTCTGCATTCCATTCTAAATTCCTCCTTTTCCTCTCCTTCCCTTCTAAGCATATCAGTATCGTACCTATCAACATCAGGTTTTGCCTTCTTCTGGCTTTTTAGCTTAAGTCTTATTTTTGCAACGCTGATATGATGATCAATACCTTTTACTAACAGCAATGTGATCAATCTAATTTTTATATTTTCCACACGGTGACATATCCATACCTTCTTGTGTATATTGTTATGTTGAAAGTGTGCCCCTTGACTGATAATGTATATATATATATATATATATATATATATATATATATATATATATATATATATATATATATATATATATATATATATATATATATATATACATATATCTTTTCATCACATCACCGTGATTCATACACAATCAGTAAGCTACAAACGTCCTTTAATATCCAATTCGCTCTACCTCGGAAATAATATATTTTCATGTATGTTACCGAAGGGGAATTTTTTAGTTGGTAATAAGTTCGTCGTCCCGTGGGCTCGAACCAGCAAAGGACAAAAACTCAGGACTACAGTGAACGCATTTAACCCACGCGGCCAGCAAGTGAGGTATAAGTGGATATCGTCTCCCATATACAATTTGCCCGTCGAACTCAGCTGTTTGTATTTAGAGACGATATCCACCCACCTCTGCCATGCTAACCATGTAGTGCGTTTGTCGCACGCAGCCATATGACTTTTATCACATCACCGTGATTCATATACAATCAGTAAGCTACAAACGTCCTTTAATATCCAATTCGCTCTACCTCGGAAATAATATATTTTCATATATGTTACGAAGGGGAATTTTTAGTTGATAATAAGTTCGTCGTCCCGTGGGCTCGAACCAGCGAAGGACAAGAACTCAGGACTACAGTGGGACGCATTTAACCCACGCTGCAAGCAAGTGAGGTATAAGTGGATATCGTCTCCCATATACAAATCGCCCGTCGAACTCAGGTGTTTGTATTTAGAGACGATATCCACCCACCTCTGCCATTCTAACCGTGTAGTGCGTTTGTCACACGCAGCCATAATATGACTTTTTATCACATCACTGTGATTCATATACAATCAGTAAGCTACAAACGTCCTTTAATATCCAATTCGCTCTACCACGGAAATAATATATTTTCATATATATTACCGAAGGGGAATTTTTTAGTTGATAATAAGTTCGTCGTCCCGTGGGCTCGAACCAGCGAAGGACAAGAACTCAGGACTACAGTGAATGCATTTAACCCACGCGGCCAGCAAGTGAGGTATAAGTGGATATCGTCTCCCATATACAAATCTTACCCGTCCGAACTCAGGTGTTTGTATTTAGAGACGATATCCAACCCACCCTGCCATGCTAACCATGTAGTGCGTTTTGTTGCACACAGCCATATTATGACTTTTTATCACATCACCGTGATTCATATACAATCAGTAAGCTACAAACGTCCTTTAATATCAATTCGCTCTACCTCGGAAATAATATATTTTCATATATGTTACCGAAGGGAATTTTAGTTGATAATTAGTTCATCGTCCCGTGGGCTCGAACCAGCGAAGGACAAGAACTCAGGACTACAGTGACGCATTTAACCCACGCGGCGACAAACGCACTACACGGTTAGCATGGCAGAGGTGGTGGTGGATATATCTCTAAATACAAACACCTGAGTTCGACGGGCGATTTGTATATGGGAGACGATATCCACTTATACCTCACTTGCTGGCCGCGTGGGTTAAATTCATCCACTGTAGTCCTGAGTTCTTGTCCTTCGCTGGTTCGAGCCCACGGGACGACGAACTTATTATCAACTAAAAAATTCCCCTTCGGTAACATATATGAAAATATATTATTTCCGATGTAGAGCGAATTGGATATTAAAGGACGTTTGTAGATTACTGATTGTATATGAATCACGGTGATGTGATAAAAAGTCATAATATGGCTGCGTGCGACAAACGCACTACACGGTTAGCATGGCAGGGGTGGGTGGATATCGTCTAAATTCAAACACCTGAGTTCGACGGGCGATTTGTATATGGGAGACGATATCCACTTATACCTCACTTGCTGGCCGCGTGGGTTAAATGTGTCCACTGCAGTCCTAAGTTCTTGTCCTTCGCTGGTTCAAGCCCACGGGACGACGAACTTATTATCAACTAAAAAATTCCCCTTCAGTAACATATATAATATATTATTTCCGAGGTAGAGCGAATTGGATATATATATATATATATATATATAATATATATTATATATAGATATACTGTAGATATAGACGCCTCTATGGGCGTCTATACGCACTCTCGGCAGTCTTTTGATACATCCAACGTAATCAGGGGTACGAATATTCTTAAACGGAAAATTGGATTTTTCAGAGTCGGTTTAAGGTTAAAGAAAGCAGTTCTTTCTGTAGATTTAAGCCTTTTTTTCCTGAAAGTATCATTGTATAAAAAAGGAAACGTAGCAAACATTCGTTTTTAGCACTAGGATTACAGTAGCCAACTAACGTGGCAACAATCGTTTTCCTCAAAATCTGTTTTTCAGAAGCCTAAATACAATGCTTAACCAAAAAATGACAGGACCTATTGTCGTTCATAGTGCGCCAAAAATAAATAACTGTGTTACTCTCCTTTTTCATACAACGGTGCTTTCAAGGATAAAATGTTTAAATCTCTACAGAAGGAGCTGCATAGAAGCTCTATGGTTGCTGCTGAGTTGTAAGAGGCGTGCAGCTTACGATTTATCTTAATTTTTGGCTTATAGTTTTTAAAACAATTTACTATTATTTGAGGAACCTATAGTAGTTGAATATAGCCGTCATAGCCTTTTCCATATCCCTCGCGATTCGTTAGAGATGATGTTTGCGATTATCACTTTAGATCTACCACATGACGATTTACGAATTACTGGCCCATAGTAGAAAGGTATTATTATTATTATTATTATTATTATTATTATTATTATTATTATTATTATTATTATTATTGAAAATGGGCAAATAATCATGTGGAACGATGAATGAATAACAAAACTCATCTAATAAATAATTATATACACACAACCTGCAGTACAGAATAAAAAACTAAACAGCGTTTAGCGCCTGTGAATAGTATTACAACTCCACTTGGACTTGGAAGAAATGAAAGGCTAATGGATAGAGTGATAACGTGGTTTCTTGGCAGAATAAGGACGTTGATGTTCTGCAAGGCCAATTTTGCGCTCTAGTTCTGAAGGGTATAAGCAAGGTCGCTATGGAAGTTCTTTGTTAAAAGAGAACCTGTGAACGATGACCAAACAGGACATTTTATGGTGGTGGTCTAATAATAAGAACAATTTTTGAGGAAAAGGCAGCCATTGTTTAAAATATAAGGATCCCGTGATGTAATTGACATCCAGACGGGATTTTTTTTTTTTTTACTCTTTATAACCAAACCATCTAAAGAATACGGTATGTCATTAATACCACATCTTCGTAGCAACAGAACGCCTTAAACGCGGGATTTTTTTAAAGAGTTAGATAATGTAGTTTAGCTCTGTGAAGACAACAGCTTGGAAATGAAAGTAGGCCAAAGAATTGAGTGTCCAGATTCATTAGGTGCAGTGTTCCCTCTGCAAAACGAATGGGAGCCGCAGCACCACGATAGAGCAACGGTAGGCTACTTTCAGGTAACTTTAATCAAAGATTTTCAAAGCCATTTAAGACAGCTTTCCACAATGTTCTTCATATCAGTGATGACAAATTTCTGATTTCCTTCAAAGATGTAACTGGTTTTCAGTCTGGTCCTACTACTACATTAGATGCTACGTCATTTTTTCTCTCTCATGACACGGATGTGTTCAATCTAGCTTAGTCTGTTTTATCATTTGACCGTCATAAATCAATTCATATCATGAAAGCAGCATGATGCCTGTCAAGAATTTTCTCAACAGCAACTCAGTGAATCTGGCTGTTGCCTGATGTTCTGGGCTTGATACAAAATCTAAAAAAAGGCACCGACACTGAACCAGTGCAAACAGGTAGCGGCTATACAAACACGAGGGCATTTTCAAGTTTTATAACAAAAATGTACCAGAGCTATTCACATTTACGTTGATTACCAAAAAATACAATTTACACGAACATTACTTTAACACTGGCTATAGCTGGGCTAACAAACACTGATGACCACGTAGTCATCAAGAAAAGAAATACACGAATCAAACTTACAGGAAAAGGAATTGCACCGAGGTACTCTGCACTCAACTTTAAATCTAACAATGTAGGCTTCACTACCAATGACAAATTCTGAAAGTAATTCCAGACACAACGAATTAATCCTGGACCGTGTGTGGGTCACTTACTAAGAAACTAGAAATTGTCTCAGCACTAACAATCATACTTGTATTAGGACTTGAACTGGTGAGCATATACAACTTTATCATTGGACCTGATACACATCCACGCAAAATAAGGGTTGGCCTCGATTAAAACCGATGAAAATGACTGTGAAAGACTTGCGCATTCTATTGAGATTCAGCCATCAACCAGCTTTCGAAAAAGTTTTATAGCCTACCGGCGAAGCTTCTGGCTCTGCAGCAGCTTTTATACGCCCACTTCCAGAATGTTCCAAAATTCCAAATTTACGAGGACCTTTCTACAACTAAGTTTCTCAGGTGCAAAACTCCTGTTAATTGAAAGTGTAACCTACCGTACACTTTTCAGAAATAAAGAATACGTTACAAACGAAATAATTAGCGACATTTTACAATTCAGAACCATCACTTACTTCCACGTCAGCCCAACTTGACGGGTAGTATCCTACGATTGCAATTTCTGCCGATATATTAAAACGACTAGATGGGAGTTTCATGTAGCCAAAATCCCCGAAGATTTTGTCGACAATGCCTGGCGTATTTTGTCATCTACGTATTCTGTCCTGTAGTTTTGAAATGCCTCAACTTTGTTTTCTTTCTCTTTTTTCACTTTGTACTTGGATTTATCAGTTTAAGACTATTTGCTATGTTTGCTGATTTTGTTCCTCTTTTATTTTATTTCGTAATCTTAATTTTTTTTTTTTTTTTGCTTATCTAAATAAATTGTCTCATTGCCGTTTTTTCCCTATTAGTTTCTTTTTATGTTGTACCAGTTCATTCTTTTCACCCGTGTGTGTGTGTGGTAGCATGATATTTGAAGATTGTGCTAACAGAAGCTTATTAAGAGAAATAATCATTGCATGACTTCCTGGATATGATACAGTTTCTGTTATTATAGAGACCTTGTAAGGACGTGATTGAGTGACATACTGGCTAGGTGTGGACTGAATGAATGTACATGTTGTGTTAGATTTAGCTGGCCTTGTGCCAGCACGGGCTCTTGCTCCTAGAGCAGCCCGTAATACAGAATCTTCGAAGATGTTATTGGCCTGTGCGAGCGGTAAAGTAGCATCTACACACAGACAGAGCAAAACAGAGGTAATGTTTCGGACATCTGTGTTTGTCGGCAGACAAACAGATGGCGATTGTGAGAGACATAATAAACGTACAGTGATAAAACATATATCAATGGAAAGGCCAGGAAATTCTACATATGGCCAATTGCATGAGATTCGAGACAGATTAATGAATACAATGCAGTAGCATAACATATGTGAAATGGCGAGACGTTTGGCGTCTTCACAAACAGAAACATACATACAGCTTGATACAGAAGATTCGGTGGAACATTATGAGTACATGATTAGGATGCTTGTATGGCAATGCAAGTAGTGGTGATTGTACATGTATCAAGACAACAATGGTTAGGGAGAAACAGACGGAAATATTGTATGGTAGAAGTTGCATTCCGTGAATGATAGAAAATGGGATGCTCTCGTTTCTGTCTTGTCCCCTCCGATGGATGACGAACACACACGTGCTCGAAAGAGACTGCGGTCGGTGCAATGGGTCTCTTACAATACTCCGCCGCCCCTCCCCCAAGCAAGGCATCGATGTAAAAATCGTCTTCCTGACAATTGGAATGAACTCGAAGGGCTTGGGCTAGAGGCGGGTAGGAGGCTGAAGGGCGGCGCCGGTCGGCAGGAACTGGAGGACGGTAGCAGGTTGAAGAATGACGTCAGATGATCCTTCGGTAGCCAACTTGAGGGGGACGGCAGTAGGCTGAAGGATGACGGCGGCTGATCCTTCGGTAGCTGGCTCGAGGGCCGAAGGTTGACGGCGGCTGATCCTTCGGTAGCCAGCTCGAGGGGGCTGCAGCAGGCTGAAGGATGACGTCGGCTGGTCCTTCGTTGGTCAGCTCATCCGATACGAGTTCGGGGGCGGCTTCAGGTTTCCTGGAGGACGCGTTCAGGGCTCCAATGGTGGGATGGGTCATCTCGGAGGGTCGGACATCTACTGAGAGCTTGGGAACGGCGGGAAGTGGCGAGGCAGCAAAGGGTCTGTTGGCGCATGGGTTGTCATCTCAGGTCGGCCGGGTCCTTCGTTTCACTCCGGGGTCATCAGTGTAAGGACGTGATTGAGCGACATACTGGCTAGGTGTGGACTGGTTTATTGGTGGTTCCTTACTGAATGAATGTACATGTTGTTGTTGTTTTAGATTTAGCTGGCCTTGTGCCAGCACGGGCTCTTGCTTCTAGAGCAGCCCGTAACTATATGTTGATGATGAGTCTGTGAGATGGGTAGGTTAATGAAAACTTTATTATGATACATGAAAGTGATTTTGGTGGGGGTGAAAATTTGAAATGAAAAGGTTTAACAGGCAAGGTTGCAACCTCTTTGAACCCTAAGGTACCCATCACATGAGGATAAAGTACGATAGCAGTGAGTGTTGGCTAGTGGGAGAGGCCAACAGATGGAAAAAGAAGAATTGAGTAGTAGGTACAGGTAGCTAGTATGCTAGTTGGTGGTGATCCAAAGCCATATTCCTTGTCCGGTCCTAATTCTTGTGTCTGTATGTGTTTTGTGTATTTGTTGGGTGTTGATTGTGATGGATGGAATGATAGGGAGGGTGATTTCTAAAGTCAGTATTTAGAGATGAATGGTATGGATTTTTATTTGTTGTCTGGGTCGAATCTGTTGAGTCTGATTTAAGAATAGGAAGGAGGGTGGGTGGTTTAAGGTATGGATTCTTGAGTTATCTTGGTGGTGGGTAGGAGCATAGGAAGCCTGCAAATTCATGGATGTTTGTCAGTATGTGCTTTGTCATTTGGGTAGCTGTTCTTTCATTACCTTCATAACTTGTTCTTAGCTGTTCTGTTTCTGTACAGTCAAGAAGGTAGTGTTCAGGGTTCTTCTGGGATTGTTTCACAGTACTTGCATGGTTGAGGATTGTCTACTATTCTTTGCCATGTGCACAGGTATCCTAGCCTTAGCCGATGGATTATGACTGCTAGGGCCCGTGACATGTCTTTGGTTATATTGTGTGGTTTTAGGTTTACAGTGTCTATGTACCATTTGGCGGTTTTTGAACCACCGAAAACAGCTCTTCTGACTTTGCTTTCTTCTTGTAGTTGGCAGTGTGCTGCTGCCTTGTTTTTCAGTTGTGTGAGTGAGGGGCTGATTTTGATACTAACGTTGGTGTGTAGCAACCCACTTTTGCTAGAGAATCTGCTTCTTCGTTTCCTTGGATTCCCCATGGCTCGGAATCCAGTTTAATGTTATTTCCCTGTTCCTGTTTTGGTGGAGGCTTGCAATTGCCCATATGCTTGATAGAAGTCTGATGTTTTCCTTTGCTTTTCCTTTTTGTTATAGCTTGTAGTGCTCCTTTTGAGTCAGTATGAATTGTTGTGTTTCTTTGCCTATGCTGAGAGTCTTCTAGAGCTTTTGCAATGGCAATCAGTTCAGTTTGTAGAGTGGAGGCATTGTCAGAGAGCCTCCAGCATCCTTTGAGGGTTGTTGAGTGGACTCCTGCTGCTGCTGCTGGGATGCTGAGATCTACTGATCCATCTGTAAAATATTCATTTGTGGCTGCAGTTTTCCTGATTGCCTCTTGGGCTGCAAGCCTTAGCTGTTGAGCAGTGCATGCTTCTTTGCTTGCAGGGAGGACTGTAAAGTTTATCTTGAACAGTTCAGGCTCCCAGGGTGCTCGTTCTCTGTACTCTGCGATTGGCGTGTCTTCCTTGATTGCGGCTGCTTGATTTTGCATCCCTACTCTCCTTAAGGCTGCTAGGAGGTCGCCAGCATATGTCTTGGGGGGGTCTAATTCCTCATGAAGCTCAATGTTTTTCTTGATTTCTCTCTTGAGTGGGCAGTTTCTGCTACCTTTCAAGGTTTTTAGCAGTATGGATGTGTTTCTCTGATCTATTCTGTGTGTTAGAGATTGTAAGTTTGTTTCGTTTCTCAAGACACACAAGTTAGTCCACATGGGTGCACCTGTGATGAGTCTTAAGGCATTGTTTTGGATTACTTCGAAGCTTTTTTGTTCTGTGTTTTTGAGGCAAGTAAGGACAGGTGCTGCGTACTCCACAGTTGACCTTATTGTCTGTATGTAGAAGGTTCTGAGGGCATGGTATACTGCTCCTTGTTTTAGAGAGGTGATTCTTCTCATAGCATTTTGCCTGCATTTGATTTTTTTTAAGTGTTTCTATTTCTTTGCGTGGGAGAGTTGTTTGTTGATATTTGCACCTAGGTACAAAAAGTTTTCTACCCATTCGATGGGTTCACCCATGAGTTGTATTTCATTTGGGTTTAGGTCATGTTTAATTGCCATTGCTTTGGTTTTTGCTGTATTGATTTTTAGACCAAGCTCTGTACAGCTATTTTCAATTTGTGTTATTGCATTTTGCATATTTTGGTAGGATCTGTACCTGTGTGTGCTCACTAAGCACACATCGTCTGCATATATGAAAATTTCCCTCCCTCTGGTAGGGTGATTGTAAAACATTTTCCATTAGTACATTGAAGAGGAAGGGACTAAGTATTCTCCCTGTGGTGTTCCATTTTCTAAGTTGAGAAAATCTGAGCTTGCACCTTGGAAGGTGACTCTGGCTTGTCTGTTTTGCATGTATCCTTTGACCCATGCTAACAGGTTACCCTTAACTCTTTTGAAAGGTAGCAAGGATGACGGCGGCGCTGGCTAGTTCGTAGGCTTTTTCTAAATCGAGAAAGACTACAATTGATTTTCTGTTGTTTATTGTTGCCATTACATCTGCTAGGCATTCTTGTGTGCCTATTCCTTCTTTGTAACCATATAGGCGATGATGTAGTGGTCCTGTTTTCCATACAAGTCTGTTTAATACCATTCTCTCTGCAGTCTTTTTCTGTGCAGCTGATGAGAGAAATGGGCCTGTAGGAGTTTGGTTCCTTGGGTTTGGGAATTGGTTGCGTGTTTTGTTGATTCCATTGTGTGGGTCTGACTTGCTCAGTGTATGTTCTGTTGATTATGTGCAGATGTAGCCTACTTCCTTGGCTGCTGTGCCCATATTTTTCAGCATGCTGTATGTGATCATGTCTGATCCTGGAGCTGTGTTTTTCCTTTTTGGAGGGCTTTGTTATGCTCATTCATTGTGAATGGGGTGTCAGTGACGTCAGGCTCATTGCACGCTGTGTTGATAACTAGCCATCTCCCTGGATCTAATGTCACCTGCCTTTCCCTTGTTAAGGTTGCAGATGGCCGTTTTGGTCCTGTCAGCAAAATGTTGGGCAAGTCTGTTCGCTTTTGCCTGTGGGTTGGGATGATGTTTTGTGGTGGTCTGGTCTTTCCTGATACTGAATGTACAGAATCTTCGAAGATGTTATTGGCCTGTGCGAGCAGTAAAGTAGCATCTACACACAGACAGAGCAAAACAGAGGTAATGTTTCAGACATCTGTGATTGTTGGCAGACAAACAGATGGCGATTGCGAGAGACATAATAAACGTACAGTTATAAAACATATATTAATGGAAAGGCCAGGAAATTCTACATATGGCCAATTGCATGAGATTCGAGACAGATTAATGAATACAATGCAGTAGCATAATATATGTGAAATGGCGAGACGTTTGGCGTCTTCACAAACAGGAACATACATACAGTTTGATACAGAAGATTCGGTGGAACATTATGAGTACATGATTAGAATGCTTGCATGGCAATGCAAGTAGTGGTGATTGTACACTGAGACATATTACTGCAGTAGCATCCTTTTCAAGTGGTATGTTAACTGGCCGTGAATCCAGTTATGGATTGTTTAAGGTATAGCTCATTACAGTACTGAATCTCCAGCGCTTCGGTGCCATGCCATCAGACGAAAAATCGTAAAGCAAATTAAATCAAGCCCATCTCTTTACTGTTGAGAGGCCTTAGCCGCTATATGCTAGCTACTTTTGTTTTTAAATCTCGCTCTCTTGGAGAAATAAAAGCCAATAAGCGTTCCTTTAAATGGTTGACAGTGTCTACGGCAGTTTTACTCTATTTTTCATCAGACTTTCGTGCTGACCCTTAGTGAGGTCTGTATGTTAACTTCTTGTATCGGGCATTTCTTAATTTAGTTTTACTTTGATAATTGAGCTTCTAAATCTTAAATATTTTGACTGGTTCACGCGTAAATGTTACACGTAAATTATTGGGATTTATTTTTTTGTTTCATACATTTTTCTCCTCGTTTGCAAATACGTCAATCCTTTACTTTTGCAATCGTCATCTCTGTTCATGGAGTGTTTCATACTAGCTTTTTTTTCTCTTCCCACATCACTGGTAGTGGCCTACTTAGAACATAATGAAAAAAGAATAAAGAATATAAATGTTTTTAAGGCAAAGAGAGGATGGTTGTTGATTTTTATATTTTCATACATATTTTCACTGTTATGACAAATCGTCTAAGACTTAATTTCACTGTTTTGACAAATCGTCTAAAACTTAAGTATCATTGTAACTATTTCAGATATATTGTAAAAACTTACTTCACTAATAATTTTAGTATTTTTAGTTTCAATAGCTGTTTTCTCATTCACTTCAAAGGCCTAATGGGTGTGAAAGATCATTCTTGTCACATTGCCCATGCTTTACTCATTAATCCAAACACTTTTACAATCCAAAGCTTTTTTTTTTCTACCATCAGAGACATATTTTTTATACCATCAGAGATGGAGGTAAGTGCAGCAAAGAGATAATGACATTTCATGCTGCTGTAAAGACAAAAAAAAATAAATTATTGCAATTTCATGCTTCACTAATGAGAATAAATGTATTTCTTATAAAATTATGTCAGTCCACCTCTGAAGGAAAGGCGTTTTCAAAGAAAATGCAAAGTTGTCAGCAGTCCCACAAAAAACTGACCTAGACGCCTCAAGGAGACAAGTGTGCAACGTACGGGAAGTATTTAGGGCTCCCAACTCATTGCTCGTTTGGAAGCCTGTGATACTTTATTCTTAGGGATGTTTTGGGGCTCCTTATCGTGACTCACGTTGTCGAACAATTGGTTATACCTATCAATCTGAGATAATGGGGTGATTGTTTTTTGCGTAGTTTAAAATATAATTACAACTTCTGCTATATAATACCTGTACTGATATATCTTCTCATGAGTGAATGTAAATATTCCTGTCAGGCAATTACATGTCTTTCTGTTCTTCGGTAAATTTTTTTCACTTTATTATATGCCCCTGTTATAAGGAATAATAATGAACAGGCTTCAATAATACTAGGTGAAAATATTCATTCGGCGACCTCCTTACAATTAATTTTCGGTAGGTATTGGTATGGATTTGACCTTTTCACTAACAAAACCACCAATTGTTTAACACCTTAACTCCAAGGCAGCTAGTATTTCATTACATTTAATTGAAATCTTTGCCGAGGTCTTTTAAGCAACAATCTCAGATGAAAGCATTTGAGTTGGAACAGACTTTTTTTTTTAGCAAAACTGAGGTAAAATTGATTATCATAAGCTAAATAATCAGTCTGGGAGGATTGGCAATAACAAGTTGGCCTTGCACCATAACTAATGATAAAAGAACCAGTTAGGTTACTTGTGGGAGCTAATAGAGGCACCCTTCCAAATGAAGATTACCTGTCTTCTTACTCAGCGCCTTGTGGGTTCTTGTGGTTATCGTAATGGCTAGCCTCTTTGGTCTATGGTATATTTAGTCATGTTGGGTTCTGGAGGATGTATCCGAACAGAATATTCCAGTAAGTGGCAGAATGATGTGACAAAAATGTTGCTTGTTAGAGGAGACCTTTGATTTGATATGTAATTGACAAGTAATCCACCTAATTCAGTAAAAACAAAAACAAAAAAAAATTGCAATTAAAAAGCAGGCAAACAATTTGTTCATAGATACTGATTTCTGCAAAAATAACACACACTTGGTGATAATAATCATTTAAACAAAAATGTCACATACAAACATTTGTATGGTAAATCATTTAGTTACTGTTCTGCCCTCTTGAAATCAATAATGACCTGTTAAGGAAACAAAAATGTGAAACAACTTCAAATTTATTTAGAAAACAATTATAGTGTAAATCTTTGAAAAATTTTAGAATACACATATGAACAAAAAAACAATAAAAAAATAACCTGGTAATGAACCTAATCATCATTTACAACTATAATGTAATTTACTTCCTTAAACAGAGGAATACCTTAACTCTAGTGGAGATTCAGTTTATGTTTGGTATACTGTAGACTCGTAAACCATTTTGACTGTAAAGGGGATCACAACTTCAAAATTTACTGTATCTTAGTTCTTTTCAAGTCCTTTTTTTTTCAAGAATATGAAAAGACTTTCCACTGAATTCAGTTTCACTGATTGCTGGATTAACACTTTTTGTCAATTCTTAGCCAAAGCTAACATTCATATAAAGACTTCTGAGTCCTGAATGCTACTAACATTATTTTACAATTCTTCAAATGACATTTAAAATACTTGGCTCCTTATGTATTCATGCAATAAAAGAAAGGATATAAAGTGTTCATTTTTTGCAAAATAAGCTAGAAACAAAATATTCATTTTCATCTACATTTTCATTAAGACCCAGTTTGGAAACATGATCCTACCATAACAGCAGCAGCTACAAATATCAGAGGAGCACTGACTCAAATACAACCTTGGACATGTAAAATTCCAGAATGGACTGTACCATTCCTAGTGGATCAATCTTACAAGCAATAATGACATAAATAACAAGAATACTAGCTGTGATATTTACTTGATGCTAATGAACTCCAAATTTGCAATTTTTCAGTAACAATTCATATATTACACATCTGTGACATGAGCCCTTTAAGGACACAGCAGTCTAGAACTTTAAATTACACTTCAGGCATTAATGTCTTACTATTAAAACAATAAGCTGTCCACTGATTGTATAGTTAATAGTAGATCTCTACTAACTCATGAGTATGCAACTTTGATATGCATATAGAACGACAAATTTAAAAACCCTTAGGTAAAAAGAACATAGATGAACAAGTAGTCACTAATTTCAAGATTCATTTGTACTGTACTAGTCTGTCAGAAACTTTTCAAAAGCTAAAAAAGGACACCATGTGTTCAACTTACAGCTATTCAAGGAAAAAATAAAAAAAAAAAAAAAAAATTGGGGCAGAAATGGGATAACAATACAGTATTGCATATTTCAGAGGAGCTTTCAAAAGATCATCAGGTTACTTTTACAAATTTTTAGAATTACCTGAAATAGATTGTTCTTAAATGAGTGGTAGAAAGTGGAGCATAACAGTTAGAGATCAGACATTTAGGTGGGGAGAAGCTGCAGAAAACAAAGGAGCAATGAAAAGCACAAAGTAACACTGGGGGCAAGAGAGACATAACACAATAATACCTTTGGTACACCCTTGTGTGACATGCCTGTTAATACTGTCAGAACTGAAGCCTTTATGGAGAGCTACATGGTGGACGATGAACTTTCACAATAAGTGAATACTTAATGTGAGAAGTTAGGTTTTTCGATATGAAAAAATGCTCATAAGTCTTCAAGTTTTGAAAATGACACATGTACGCTAACACCTTAAGAATTATATTCTTATATTAGGCCACTAATAATTCATTACATACTTTCCGATCCAATTCCTTAGTTGCAATGGGTACACAGATTTCACTTATAAAATCTTTTCCTTGGACATTAGGAATCACCATTAGAATATAAACCAGAGGTTCTAAGACCATAAAATATTTTATTTTACAGCCTTTGTGTCAACAAAAATTAAAAGGTTTTGTTTGGCAAAATAAATTCTTATAAATAATTTCAAAATACAAGAGTGATGCTATACAAACTGCTAAATTTTCAATGTGTAAATTTATTCTGTTAAATAATCATAAAAAACAAAATATTTAAGTACCGCTCACTGTTAAGGTCTAATTTGTACATGTTCATGCCATTTAAGTTTAATGGCATACAGTTATACTTTCTACCCTTTAACTGGGGGAATGTATTTGTGTTTTTTTCCTCCATATCTTGCAACAAAGGCTTCTATCTTGAACTTCCTCTTGCAACCATCATAATTCATGTAGCGAATTTTGCCAAATATGGGGCGCTCTCCCCAACCTTGATCATGTATGCCACAGATTGACCACATGCATCCTGTAATTATAAAATAAAACAACTTCAGATTCCTCATGAACAAGGAATAAAGTAAGAAATAATAGGAAAATATTAATACCCTTAACTTTTGGGAAATCAGACTGGTTATGAAATGGAACATATACAGTACATAACTTTAGTACTGTAATGTACAAAGGAATAGGGAAACCTCAAATTCTCATGCTTGCAATTCAGAATGAAGTTCATTCCTAACTGAAGTACCTGCTTCCAAACCAATGGACATACAAACTCATGTGCAGTGCATATAGTGCTTTCTATTATTATTACAGTCCGTGGTCTGAGACTCCCAAGATCCAGGCCGTCTTTCAATCAGCCTCCATTTGTTCCTGAGCGGCTACAAGGATGGCGCCACGCGTTTCCGGTTTTTGGATTTTTTTGGATTTCAGAACTGAAGCTTACTCCGTAAATACACAAGCACAGTTTATTTTCAACAAAAACATTCTGTGAAACTCAAAAATAGACAACATACAAAAGAACCGTAATTTGCATATACTGTATGCTCAAGTATCTTCCAATCACTCAAACTTTGTCCATAAACATGATTTCATCATATATATTCGCTGGGGATGCGTACCACACACCCCCATGAAAAGCTAAAATCTGCAAATACTTAAAACCCCTCTAAAAACACTTAGAACTGGCTATTTTGATAGTTCAAACAAAAAAAAAACTCTAAAAATGCTTATACCTGAGTATTTTAATAGTTTTATCACAAAAAGTGCATTTAGTCATGAAAATGAAATGAAAATGCAGTAATTAGTCAATACTTCTCAGTGAAAAATAATGTGAATGGGCGGCTTTTCAGCAAACACTGTAATGCGTATATATGTTCCATAGAGAAATCCGCGAAAGTAAACCACTGTATTCGCAGGGGGATGCATACCACGTGCAACCCCCTGCGAATAGCTAAAATCCACAAATACTTAGAACCGTTGTAAAAACACTTAGAACTGCCTATTTTGATAGTTTAAACACAAAAAAATGCTTATACCTGAGTATTTAATTAGTTTTATCAAGTGCATTTAGTCATGAAAATGATATGAAAATACAGTAATCAGTGAATATTTCTCAGTGAAAAATACTGGGAATGGGGGAATTTTCCGTGAATAACGGGTAAATACGTTCCACAGAGAAATCCTCGAATACATAGTGAGACCGCAAATATGGGGAGTTTACTGTGAGTCCACGAATCGCAAGACCGCAAATACAGGGGGTTTACTATACATCATATGGCATGTGCGTGCACACATACATACATACAGTATATATATATGTATATAATATATACAGGTAGTCCCCGGTTATCGGCAGCCTCGGTTACCAGCGATCAGGTTTTATGGCGCTTGTCTAGCGACAACGATAACCAGATTTATATATATATATAATTGGTCATATTTAATAAATCACTCCTTAACCCTTAATGGACAGGAATCATTATATAAGTATCTATAACATGTTTTGAGTGATGGACAGATTAAGTCAAATGAGTATTAATATTAAGCGCCATTCAGTTAGGATGAATTTAGCAGGAAAATGTTCATAGCACTTCAATGGGCCACAAATGACTTATGGCAACTATAATAGCTCAGCACGGGAGAGACATCAATCAGTATGACTTGAGATTTCAGAGGGGAATGTACTATCTCTCTGCAGCTCCAGGACATCTTTTTATTTATTTGCTCATAATTATACCCAGGGATTGCTATTGGTTATTAGTTCTTATCTTTTATGACAGTATGTCAGCTATAATTGTAATTTTGCAAAGAAAAGTGCAAAGAAATATTACAAACAAATTTTACTATCCCTCACAAAAAGTTACTGCATCTCCCCATCTCAGTAAATCTCATAAATATTTTACAACAAATATACTCAGAATTTGTTACTGATTTCAGTTCTAATCTGTTATGATACTGTGTGTGCTTTAATTTATTTTATTTTATTTTTCAAAATAAAATAAAATAAATTATTTAAAAAAAACATGCATAACTTGTTAAAAATTAACATATTTTTATAAGTCTTGTAAAAGAGGCCTCACACATGGTTGTAAATAGTCACTTTCAACTCCCCGTGAAAGGTAGGGAAAAATATAGTTATTTTTTCTACACCATGTGCATTTGCATATCTTCCTCCTTCTACTGAAGTGTTTTTTCTTAAATTGGCCAACCTTAAACTTTGCACGGTCTGGGGGTGTGCTTGATATATGTTTAGCCCTTCCCTTAAAGGTTAAAACCTTCGCTTTAAGAATTTGATTCTAAAACTTGGCACTCTAAATGATTTATTCTTTTTCTTATATATTATGACATCATTAAAATCTCAAGGGATGGTGGTTTAAAGACATCATTTCACGCCCACAAAATTTCAGAAGTTTAACCTGTAAGTTTGCTAATAAACCAAAATATTATGCATCCTCTAACCAAAGCCATGATACTAACCTACATATCCATTAGGATCTCTGCCATCCAGATTATATCTATCATTAAGATATATACAAGTGGCTAGCGCTTCCTCTGGGCTTGCTGTCCACTCCAAAATTTTCTTTGCCCAGTACATTCGTAAAAATCCATGCATCTTTCCTTCCTTAATCAACTGGATCTGTAACAATAGATATTTCTAAAAATTGTACACCATTATGGATAAAGTAAAAGCAACAAATGACATGCAAATTTTACATCCATCAGAGCAATATAATAAAGATACTTTTAGCATATTAAAGTCCTTAACCAAACCAATAAATAAAATTCATGAAAAAACCAACCTGAGCAGAATTCCACAATTCATCATGAGTTTTGGCTTCCTCTAGTGTCTCTCTAGTATACAAATACGGTCGTTTGTCTTTTCTGAGATTGAAAGAAAGAGCATTAAATTGACAGTGGTAAATTATTGCTGGGATTTCAAACTTTACATCATAATTATAATAGTCAACTTTTGATGAACATATTCAGCCTACATTTTGGGGATCAAGCATACAAGTAAGCTTTTAAAACTAAACATTTTGGGACTAAGCCCGAACTCAATAAATAATCTAATTTTTTGTAAAATAATGTTATTACAAATGTTAAAATTTTTCTTAACTCTCAACTTAAATGCTATTAAAGCATTGTGCAATGAAGTTGTTGACTTGTATGTAACCAGTTTACACGTGCGCGCACGTGTGTGTGTGTGTGAGCAGTTGCCAAAGCATGTTTATAATGTTTTACTACAAGTGGACACACCCATGGGTATGCTAGTTTTATATAACTTACCAAGTAATTACATAGCTATTAGTTTCACCTAAGTGCGGCAGTTCTAAATCTGAAATTCGTGGTAACGCACTATTGTTTTAGTGAGGTAACTAGACCCTGCCTATTACCAGGGAAGAACAGGTACAACAGTACTGAAAAGCCCTTTTCATTTCTGCCAGTCAACAACTGTACATGGTTGGTTGAGCAACTCTGACTTGAATTTCGACGGATGGTTGTATCTTTCACCTTTGGTGAAGTATTCATTCGTGTTGGCAGCGTGCTATTTATTAGCTTAACTGGTTTATTATTCAGACTTGTAACTTATTTTGACTTATTATGTCGGATTCTAGCGTGTCTACTATTGGGTACTGCAGCAAAGGCTGTAATACTAGACTTACTTCTGCTAAGTATGATTCGCACACTTTGTGTTGCCATTGGAGAGGGCAAATTTGCTTGTCTGAACTTAAATAAGACAAATGTAAAGACTGGGATCAGGATAAATGGAAAGTTTTGGAAGCACATCTAGATAAGACTCCAAATCAACATACAGAGAAAGGCAGCTACTAGAGCCAAGGCTAAAGTTTTAGCTAGTCGGGTTTCTACTCAGAAATCAGATATTGATTCTCAACCTGTGCCTTCTACACCTCTACCTGTGTTCTCCCCGATCACCAGCCCCCTGACTTTGTTCCTCAAACTCTTTTACCTGGTTCCCATTCTTCCAAACCCGATGCCATCGGCAGCCTAAAAGCTAGAATTGACCAAAAGTTTGGTCTGCTTGTTAATACTGTAGCCCAAATTGGGTCTTCTGTTAAGGTCCTAATGGACCAGGCAAGTGCAATTAGTGTTGGTGCAAGTGTGCAAGTACAGTGCAAGTAAGGTGACTACTCATCCCACCAATGCTCCTAAACAAAGGTAAATGTTAGACTCCCCCACACCTGAGAGGGAGCAAACCGCAAGCCCAAGGGAGGTCAGTGGGGTTTGCCCACAGGTAGTTGCCCACCTTAACAGAGCCTGTTGATTGAACCCAAGACTTGGTGGAATGCCATTGGAAAGGCGTTCATACAGATGTGCATGCTCTGTCGTCCAGTGATGCGGACAGGGGGCGTAAACGATTTTCAAAAGTGTCAAGGCCATTGAAAAGGCATGCCCCTTCTGCTGAGTGCACTTCCCTGCTCCCACGCAAGACTCCCAAGGAACAAGAGCAAAGTCCTCTTCCCTCCTGCAGTTTTTGGGTTAGTCCCGAGGTTGTGCATAACACTTTGGTGATGGAGTGCCAGTCTTTGACACGGCATTCCTCATCCAAGTTGTCCAAGCGCCCAGTTTCCAAATGTATAGTGTCCATGTGTTCTGTGTCAAAGCGCCCAGTGTCGGAGCACCCACCTTCCAAGTGCCCAACTTCCGAGAAGTGTCCAAACGCCCAAATGTCTGAATGTATAGTGTCAGATCACCCAGTGTCTGAGCGATCAGGTTATGAGCACTCAGTGTCCGAGTGCCCAACTTCTGAGCGGGGCCCAGTGTCCGTACACCCAGTTTCTGAGTGCCACATGTCAGAATTTTTGCTTTCGGTACACTTGGCACCAGTAGCCAAGCATTCGGCGCCAGCCCCTGCCATCACGGATCTTTCGTTGGAACCTATCCAATGGCAGTTGGATAGCATCCTCGGCCTTTTACAGATGCAACCTTCTGCTATGCAGGATCAGGCGGACTTAGCTCCTCCTCCCATTTCATCCACTGAAGAAGCCAAAGAAGAAGCCATCGCTCAAGAACATCCTACGGCAGTGTATGCAGTGCTCTTGAAGTACTTCCTCTTATGCTATCCAACTTTCTTCTTTCCAAGGGCCCTGTCATCACCTGGTTCATTGTTCATGATGAGACAGCCAGTAGAGGCCTCCAGACTACTGAAGATGGTCCTTTCCTCATCCTCTAGGAAGGCTTTAGCGGGCAATGACAGTTGGTTAGCAGAAAAGAAGGAGCCTGGTAAGGCAGTTTTCAGTGCGCCTCCCTCCTGCCTGTTGCCAAGGAGGTACTTGTCCTACTCCACTGGGAATTCTCCTTTTCTGGGAGTTTCTGCCTCCTCACAAGGGGACTTCTCCAGTCTTGTGGACGCAACGCGGAGATTGGCTCTTCACTCCACAAAGATTGTGTTCACGTCTTTGGAATTGGACCATTTTGTGAAAGACGTTTTTCAAGTCTTTGAAATATTCAGCTTTCTAGACTGGACAATCATGGAATTGGCCAAGAAAATAGAAGACTAGTACACTTCAAGAGGACTTAGCTGCAGACTGGCCGGGAGTACTCTCGTGCGCGGATAAGACCATTAGGGATGGCTCCCAGGAGCTGGCTACCTTATTCTCCATGGGGGTCTTAAGAAAAGGTAACTATGATGTACCTTCACCTCCAAAGGTGTTACCTCCTCTTAAAGATCAGTCCTCCTGTTTGCGCCTTTAGATCAGTCAGCTTTATTCTCAAGAGCTACAAAAGAACAGATCGCGTCCAACTTACAGAAGAAGTCAACACAGAACCTTCTGTTGCAGCCGACAAGGCGTGCCAAGGAACCAACCCATGGCACTTCAGTCTCGTTCAGCACAAGAACTGCCTCCCCGTTGCAACAGCAGCCCTTTCGAGGTGGAGGAGCCATATCTCAGCCCAACCTATGCTCAAATCTGCGATCAGTCCGACCAACCAAGAAGCCATCCTCCAAACCGGCCTCTCGTAAGTGAGGCTCGGGTCCTCCATGTCCCTGTAGGAGCCAGGAATGCAGAACCCCAGGTAGTAAAAGTCCTACAAGAGGGCTATGCCATCCTGTTCAGGGAAGAACCTCCTTTGACAACCTCGTCCATCAGCTTAACAGCCTACTCAGAAGGCTCGGAGAGGTTTTTGGCCCTGAAGGAAGAAGTATCGTCGCTACTCAGGAAAAGAGCTGTGGAGTTGGTCAAAGACGTAAGCACAGAGGGGTTTTACAACCATCTGTTCATCGTCCCCAAGGCGTCAGGAGGTTGGAGACCAGTCCTAGACATCAGTGTGATGAACTTTTTCATGCCGCCCACCAAGGTCAAAATGGAAACGAACCGTTCAGTCCTGTCAGCCATTCATCAGGAAGATTGGATGGTAACGATAGACATGGAGGATGCGTACTTCCATGTCCCAGCACATCCAAACTCAAGGAAGTATCTGCGGTTTGTATTCCAGGGCAGGGTCCTTCAGTTCAGGGCTCTACGCTTTGGCCTCTCTACAACTCCGCAAGTATTCACCAATCTTTTTGCCCATAGCCAAATGGCTCCATTTCATGGGGATCAACGTCTGTTTATATCAGGACGACTGGCTACTACACTCCCCATCAAAGAAAAGATGCATGGAGGACCTTCAAAAAACTCTTCTACTGGCCCAAGAGTTGGGTTTTTTAATCATTGTCCAGAAATCCAAATTTACTCCGACACAGTCGATTCTCTATTTGGGGATGAGGATCGATGCTCTAACTTTTCGAGCTTTTCCATCCCACATAAGGATTCAAGACTGCCTGAAGAAAGTAAGAAAGTTCACATCTCACCCATCGTGCACAGGCAAGTGGATAAGTCTACTCGGCCCTCTCTAATCCATCGAGAAATTCGTGCCTTTAGGAAGGTTACATACAAGAGTCCTACAATTCTTCCTAAAGGCCAGTTGGCAGAGGAAAATTCTCCCAGACTCCAGGTTCCGCATCACTCCCAAGATCAAGGAAGATCTTCGGTGGTGGCTTGCAGAGGAGAGGTTCTCAATAGGAAAGTCACTGCACTCGCTGAACCCCAACCTAACGTTGTACTCAGATGTGTTGGATCTGGGTTGGGGGCGCTTTTGAATGACATGGTAATATCTGGGAAGTGATCGTCAGAAGAGAAGAAATTACACATCTATAAATATAAGGGAATTCAAGGAATTTCACTTGGCCTTTCAACATTCTGCAACAGAGACTTACGGCAAGACAATCACAGTCCACTCAGACAACACGACCGCATTGGCCTACATCAAAAATCAAGGAGGGAGTCATTCCTTCTCCCTTTATGAAGCAGCCAAGTATTTTCTTCTCTGGGCAGAGAACAACCATACCAGGATAATAACTCACTTCCATGGAAAGTTAAACGTTCTGGCGGACAAGTTAAGTTGCTGCAAACAGGTCCTTCGACGGAACGGACACTGTATCCACAGGTGTGCACTGGCCTGTGGAAACAGTGGAGAAAGCCATCAGTAGACCTGTTTGCGATCAAGGAACCATTGCCTCCCCATCTACTATTCTCCAGGCCTGGACCCTAGGGCATGGGTGACAGATGCCATGCTCCATGACTGGTCGGACTTTAAACGTTTCCACCTTCCCACCATTCAGCATGGTGAGGGAAGTCCTAAACAAGTTTATGACCCACACCAACATGTCCATGATGCTTGTAGCTCCGTTTTGGCCACAGAAGGAGTGGTTCCCGGACCTTCTCAGTCTCTTAATAGACTTCCCAAGACTTCTACCTCAGAAGAGAAGCCTTCTAAAGCAGCCTCACTCCCATCACTTCCATCTAGGCTTATCCGCTCATGCTCTGACAGACGAAAGGCTTTTCAGGAAAAGCTGCAGAAGCAATCGCCAAATACAGACATTAGTCTTCCGTTAATGTCTACCAGACAAAGTGGACACTCTTTGCAGGACTAGTGCTGAAGACAGCGTATCGTCTTCTAAAACCTCTGTAGCACAGATCGCTGATTTTTTAATATTTATGAGGTCCTCTCGAGGCCTGGCCACCTCTACAATCAGAGGTTATGGATCTATGCTAAACTCTGTGTTTAGACACAGAGGCCTCGAGTTGTCTGCTAATCAAGACATAAGCAATCAAATTAAGTCCCTTGATGTTTCCAAGCAAGATAAGTCTACATCAGATGCCTGGAATCTAGATGTCATCCTCAAATGGTTCTCCGGCCCTACATTTGTGCCCCTTCATGTTTTATCATTGAGAGATTTAACCAGAAAGACTCTCTTTTTAGTTGCTTTAGCTACAGCAAAGAGGATCACCGATCTACACGCCTTCGGTAAGCGAGTGGGTTTTTCACAAGGAGATGCAGTCTGCTCATTCACACCGGGATTCCTGGCAAAGTACAAACCCCGTCCAACCCTTGGCCTCGTTCGTTTACGATCAAGAGCTTGTTAGATATCCTTGGACCAGCAAACCAGGAGTGAACTCTTTGCCCAGTTAGAGCTCTTAACGCTTTCCTGTCCAATTGCCGTAATATTACACAATAACTCCCTACCCCCCTTCTTTTCTGACTGACGTAATTTTACGTAAAATTTACCAACATTTTTCGTGTGTGGTAGGGTAAATTTTTTTATTTTCGGACAGTTGGTGGTTTCCATAGGCTAAAGCATACCTTGGACCGTGTAACTCGGGCATCAATATGCCAGGCAAGCAGTTCCTATACTGCGCATGCACAAATCCCTGGCATAGTAAATTTCTCACAATGAAATCAGCTGATCCTACCCACGTTTCTCTCTCGTATCTTACATATTTTTTTTAAAATGTAGGATTACATTATTGGAAACACTCTGTTTCGTACCCTCTATTTTCTATAAATTTTTTAGTTCCTCTACTGTGCATGCGCAAATCCATGGCATAGTAAAATTCTCACAATGACATCAGCTGATCCCACCCACGCAGGCCTGGCAGGCCACACTTCTGTCAGAGACCATGCGTACGAGGTTGGGTAAACACGTGTGGCTGTTTACATACAGCGACGTCAATCGAGAACAGTTTCCAACATGCTTTCGCAAAGTTTTTACGGTAAAACTAGCGGAAAACGCGTTAGTGCATCACATAAGAGACGTCTGGATTTTAGGCAGGGCTCTGAATCTCATTTTTCATTATCATATATATCGATATTTAGAGAATTTTGTTGGCTTTCTCATAAAAAATAATTCATTCACCTAACTGTTATAGCTTTTGAGCTACGAACGATAATGTTGACTCTCCCTTTATTCTTCAACTTTTCCTCTACATTTTCATATATTTACAAAGTAATTTCTATGAAAAATAACTGAGATAGGGCTCTTCAAAAAAGATTTTTTTATAGCGATAATTCTCACCATACGCTGGGCAGAGCGCTCTGTTTCTTACCCTCCTTTCCATCAATTTTTTCACCAACTGGACTTATTTGTTTTTCATTGTTTTATATGTCAATATTTAGAGAATTGTGTTGGCTTTTTCATAAAAAATAATTCATTCGCCTAACTGTTAGCGCTTTTGAGCTACGAACGATAATGTTGACAACGGTAACATTTTTTTTCGTTTCGATCAATTTATAACGTCAAAATGAAACTGTTGCCGTTACCAAAGCCATTTTTCTTGACTTTCCCTTTATTCTTCAACTTTTCCTCTACATTTTCGTATATTTACAAAGTAATTTCTATGAAAAATAACCAAGATAGGGCTCTTCAAAAAAATTTTTCTAGCGATAATTCTCACCATAGGCCGGGCAGAGCGCTCTGTTTCTCACCCTCTTTTCTATCAGTTTTTTCACCAACTGGATTTATTCATTTTCCGTTGTTTTATATGTCAATATTTAGGGAATTTTGTTGGCTTTCTCATAAAAAATAATTCATTCGTCTGACTTTCATAGTTTTTGGGCTATGAACAAAAATATAAAAATAAGTAAAGAATTTTTTTTTTTCGTTAAATAACTCACATTTTTATGTATTTAGAGGGCTGGGACTCTTATTCTGACTATTCCACCATAAAATATAAACATTTAGAAAAAAAGGACAGCAAAATGAACGTTGTTGGCATAAAATTCCCTATTTTGCTGAATTTTCGAAATAATTATTTTTTCGCACTATCGAGCGCTCCCAGACACATTGGGGCTCATGTACCCTCAGTGATGTGATAACTAAACAGATAGGAAAGGGTTAAGTACTACAGTAAACTCCCCGTATTCGCGTTCTCATGGTTCGCAGACTCACACATTCGCGGGTTTCTCTGTGGAACATATCTAGCCATTTTTCACAGAAAATTCGCCCATTCGCAGTATTTTTCACTGAGAAATATTCACTAATTACTGTATTTTCATATAATTTTCATGAATAAATGCACTTTTTGTGATAAAACTATTAAAATACTCAGGTATATGCATTTTTACAGGGTTTTTCTTGGTTTAAGCTATCAAAATGGGCCATTCTAAGTGTTTTTAGAGGGGTTTTAAGCATTCGCAGATTTGACCTATTCGCGGGGACGCATCTCCCGCAAATACGGGGGGTTCACTGTACTTGGAAAGGACCAAAGGGATTAGAGGTTCCTCTCAGAATCTATGGTTTGGTTAAAAAAAAAAAAAAACTCTCACAACCGTTATCTAAGAATGCCTTGGCCTTCTTTTAAAGTGTTGTTTCCGAGTCACACTCAAAGATTCAAGAAGACGATCTCTCTACTTTTAAAGTAAGAGCTCATGAGATTAGAGCAGCCACCACTTTGCTGGCTTTTAAGAAAAACTTGTCACTCTCCATGATTCTCCAGTCAACTAACTGGAAGTCAAAATCAGTGTTCGCCTCCCATTATCTGCACGATGTGGAGACAGTCTATAATAAATGCAGTATGTTAGGCCCATTGGTCATGGCTAGCATGGTATTGGGGGAAGAAGGATAGGGGATATACCTTCAAATCCTCTATCTCTTCACCTTGTTAAAGGATGCTGAGTTCTGGAATGCCTAGTGGTGCTGTGTACCAGGAGTACCAACCAGTCCTTCACTTTTAATGGTTGGGTGATGGTTTTAATAGTGTGGTAATGAATTTCTGGTTGTATTTATTGTACTGCGCCCAGGGTAAGGGCATTATTTTGTAAGGCCTTGTCAGTCTTCAGAGTACTCCTCGACTGCAAGGTTCTCCCACTGCAGTAGGGACAACTCTCGGCTTTACTGCCGCGTCACTACATGTTGAGATGAGCGCCAACCAGAGGCAGTATCTTCTTGCTGCAGCTCTCTCACCAGGTAAGGTTACAACAAGCATTACACCAATGCTAGCTACCTTTCCATTTCAAATTCATCTCCTTTATTGAGTGTTTTTGGATGGAAAATATCCATGCTTCCCACCACCTGTCAATGTGGGTTCAGCTTTGGAGTTACTTGGTAAGCTACCTATATAAAAAAAGGTTTTGACGTAGGAAAAACCTATTTTTGGTAATCGCTGTTGAGTCCTCAATGGAGTTACCCCCATGGTGTGCCAGTGCTCCCATGGTGACTAGACTAGTATCAAAGAAATATTTTTCTAGCCTGGTCTTGTAGCCGGGTATTGTGTCGTAATGAAAACACTATGACATGTGATAGAGTATAATGGACTCAAAGCGAAGCTGAACCCAGTTTTTCCTACGTCAAAACTGCAAGAAGTGACTATTGCGCATGCGCGTCTGCCATCTTGTTTTACGACCGGGCAGGCAAAAAGACCATCTCCATTACTCTCTGCTGGTCAATGTAGGATTATCCCTTGCCCAAATCCCATGTCTTTTGTCAGGGAAGTGGGAGGGTTTTGAGGACTCAACAGCGACTACCAAAAATAGGTTTTTCCTCGTCAAAACCTGTTTTTTTGATAGCGTAGTCGCTGTCTCATCCTCAAAGGAGCTTTTACCAAAGAAATTGACAAGTGACAAAAGGCTTACGCTCTTAAAATTTAAATTCCAAACAACCCAAAAGAAAAACATTTATGGTCCAAGGTCAAGCCACAAGTTTCAAGCCCCATTCCTTATTCCAAAAGACCTTTTGGGGTTTTGGAAACAAGAAATGAGAAACTAAACAAGAACTTGCACTTTTAGGGTGAAGTTCTGTAGTGACTTACCTAAGTATGCTGGGTGTGGTTGCAGTCTTTTCATATCTTTCCCAGCAATAGTCAGCATACTCACCCATTAGGAAGACCCCTGGTTTTCTGCTGTAGAGCCTATGGGGTCGGGACTAACCATTCCACCTACTGACATGCAGTACAGACGAATTTGTTCGAGCTCATGGCAGTAATGTTTTAAGAACACTGTCTCTGATGCCCACCCTGTACTTTCAGAGACTTCTTCAAAGGAGACATTTCTGAAGAAGGCCAATGATGTACTTACTTTCCTTATGTCATGTGACCTGGGAAAGGAGTGTGGGTTTGCTTTTTTGATTAGGGACACTAAAATTATTCTTAGCCCTTGTAGAGAGAGTGGTTTATTCGTGTGCTAGGGTGTAGGAAAATCGGACCTTCTGGGATGTTTGCTGTGACCTCTAGGTAACCCTTAAGTGCTTGATCTTTTAATGTTTTGCTGTTGAAGTGATAGGAACCAATGTCTGTTTGGCCAATTTGTGGGCTATTAACAGCTGTTCCTTTGAAGGTTAGGAGTTTGCTCAAACCTTCCTGTTCAGGGAAATCTGGGACAATGGCGGAAAAAGATATATCGTCTTCCAATTGTTCCAGTCTTGTAGGAAGGCATCTCTTGCTATTGCTTGATTGTCCATTGTCCAAGTTCGGAGATACATATACTGGAAGTTTGTGGTTCTCGTATGTGGCGAACAGGTCCACTTCCGGTTGTGGAAGCATGTTGGCTATTGTTTGGAAAGAGTGGTTGTCCAACATCCACTCCGTTGAGGCTGTCGTTTTCCTCGATAGAGAGTCTGCTATTACATTGAGAGACCCTGTGAGGTGAATTGCAGACAGGTGCCACTTCTTTACTTGTGCCATCCGAAGAATGGCAAGCATTACCATGTTGAGAGGAGGTGAACGTGATCCCGATCTCTTGATGCAGGACACTGCAGTCGTGTTGTCTAGGACCAACAGAATGTGTGTCTCTTCCGGAGGTTTGAGTTTTTTGAGAGATAAAAACGCAGCCATCAGTTCCAGGAAATTGATATGACATTTCCTCAGAGAAACTGACCACCTCCCTACCACCTGACGATCCTCCCAATGTCCTCCCCAACCTGTCAATGAGGCATCTGTGTGTATTGTCACTCTTACAGATGGAGGAGTCGGGTGACCTGTTTCGCCAGAGATTCCTTCCTGGTCCAAGGCCGAAGTATCTCCCTGACTTTTTGATTCTTTTGGTGAGATCTGTCTCGCAGCTTTTGTCTTGCGTGTGACAGCCAAAATTTGTTCACATTTTTCAATTGCAATCTGAGTATTGGATCTATTATGGATGCAAATTGCGGTAGACCCATCATGCGTTCTAAATGCCGTCTTGAAACTCTGAGCTGGTCTAGGAACCTTTTGAGGTCTTTCCTTATCCTGCTCTGAGTTTTGATGGGGAGAGACAACAGGCCCTGAAGAGTATCCCAACACAGTCCCAACCACTGAAAACGTCTGCTAGGTGTGAGACGGATTTTTCCCAATTTATTAGGAAACCTTTTGACTGGAGTCTGTTGATCACTGCTCTTAAGTTTTTAGGCATTCTTTTCTTGTGGCCCCAGATTAACCAGTCGTCTAGGTAAGATATTAGTTTTATTCTTTCCTTCCTGAGTTCCCGGACAACTACCATTGCTAGTTTTGTAAAAATTCTTGGGCAATGTTTAGTCCAAAGGGCATGACTTTGAACCTGTAAGTCTCTTTTCCTATCTGGAACCCTAGGAAGGGCTTAAAGGGGCAGCAATAGGGACGTGCCAGTATGCATCTTTCAGATCTATAGAAACTGTCCAACTCCTTTTTGGAATGACTGAACATACTTGGGCAACGGTAGTCATCCGAAACTTTTGGCAAAGAATGTGCTTGTTCAATGTTGATAGGTCGAGGATCACTCTTTTTTCGGAGGAATCCTTTTTGGGAACACTGAAGAGACGTGCCTGGTGGCGAATATACGTATGTTTCTCTATGGCACCTTTTAATAGGGCCTTCTGCACGTAATCTTCTAGAGAGGGTTTGATGCTTGAAAGAACCCCTTTAAAGGAGGGGGGGTGGGACCATTTCACCCCAGTCCTTTGAGAACAATGCTGTGTCCCCAAGGAGAAGACTTCCATTCTTTGTGGTGTCTTTGGAGTCGATCCCCGACCAAACAATTCCTACTGATATCCTCCTCTTCCTCTACCTTTTCCTTTGATGGGCATTCCAGGTATTGCTTTTCCTTTTCCTTTGTATGATGGTTTTTGGACCTTATGAAAAGGATGACCTTGCTTATGTGGCTGTTGCTGTACTTTTGAAGGAGGTTGTCCTTTCTGGCTACTTACCTGTTTGTGAGGAAAAGATTTGGAGGTGATTGCAGGCTTATATGATTTTTGATCAAAACAAGCCTTTTTTTGAGCTGGGTAAAGGAAATTCGGGTTTTTGTTTCCCAATTTCTCCTTTTCCCAGAAGAGCATACACAGTACAATTTTGTTGTCGTGCTTGCTCGTTGACTTGTGTTACCACAGAATCCTCACACAGGTCCCTACAGAAGGGATTAGACTGTAATAAGGCCGTTACATTAGGAAGTGACTTGTTGGAGCCCTCCAATGTTTCCATTTGCGCTTTTAAGCACCAGTCTAAAAAGTCACAGAGTGCTTCCCATAGGGTTCTCATGAGACTTTTAGCCACAGCAGCAAAATATGTCCTGGTGTCCTCTGGAAGCCTTTTGATGGCAGCTTCTAGCAAGGTGGAAGAGGTCAAGATACTAAAGAGAAGAGTCCTAGCATGGAATTCTGATGAAGCTGTCTCATCTGAGATTCTTCTCATAGGAGTCCCAAATTGTTGAGTAGCAACATCCAAGGGAGCTTTTTCCTTTCGAAAGGGAGCTGAAGTGTTGCCCACTCCTTGGTGGAAGTTTTGAAACAGGGAGGACTGTGACAAATGGTTTTAGTTCTGCCAATGGCTTCCGTTTTCTAGTTACTACATAATTCTGGAAGTTTGTCTTCACATGATTAATTATTTTAAAAGTGAAGGGACAGAAGGCTGGAGGTACTTGGTGAGCTAATTGAGTTTATTCATGATGGGAGTATAGCTCCACCTACCGTTGATCTGGTAAAGGGCATCATCAACAGCTTTTAATGCTGTGTTACCACATAAGAGAACTGTTTCCTTTTGAGGTTTCTCCATGTCCGTAACGGTGTGGAATCAGGCGCCACTCCATTATTAGGAATGCTGCCTTGTCTCTAAACTCCACATGAACAACTTCAATCATGGTTTTTCTCTCATTAATGAGATACTTACCATCAGGAGAGAAAATGCACATTGAAACATCTCGCCAAGGATTGTTAGCATCATCAATAGGGGAAAATGTTGGAGCCCCTGTTGTTTCCACTCTCCCTTTTCGATTGCAGGATGAAGTACTTTTACACTTTGGAGTGTACATCACTGACTTTATTTCTTTAATTTCCTGTTCGGAATCATGCAAAATGCCCATTATGTACTGCCGTTCTGTGGCAAGGGCATCTTTGATGTTGCTCATAATTTCCTTACGGAACTGGTCTAATACTGCAAACTGTGTATCCCTTTGGGGAGCTTGCATATTCTGACTGAGCATCTGCAGCCGAAGTGTGACTGCCTGCAGCCCAGGAGTAGAAGTCCCTGGGTGAGTTACTATACCCCTCTGAATATGTAGTCATTTCACTTGGGGTTAACTGAATCCTTGTATCCCTTTTGGGGAAGGATCCTGATCAGCTTCTGAAATATGCATGGGGATTGAATTCCTTCTGGAAAGTTTCTGCCCGATAAGCTGAAGGTAGTGTCCCTGGTCCTTCTGGGTTCAGCAAGGACATTTCGGTAGCAATATCAATTTCATCTAGTGATGATCACCTCCAAGAGGAACTTCTCCATTTTCTCTGCAGGGTTTGCCTGGGAGGTCCTGGGGACTGATGTTATTGGGTTTTGGCCCGAATATGGATCCTCTGAGAACGTGGTTAAGTATATGCTGCCGATGATCTGCCGGAAAGATATAATCTCCCCCTTCCTCTCCCTTGCTGAACCCTAGGACCCATCGAGACAGCCTGAAACAAGCTGTTTCGTCCTTGAAACTTGCTGCCAAGAGCACACTGCAAACTTTGCATATATCTGGCAACCAGGCAAATTTGTCCTGATTTTTGCAAGGACTATGCTCATGGCAGGTGGAATGGGCCATACCCACTGGCAAAAAGCGAACCGAGCAATTTGCTACGGAACACTCGAGCTGAGGGTCCTGCATAGTAGTGGCCCTGTAGTGAAAGAACCAAGTTGTTATTAGAAACTAATTTAGAATAAATAGTTTTTTGAAAGAACAGACACTTTGTAAAAAAACTTTGTGCCATTAATATATTACACATTACAGGTTAATTTGGTTACCATGCGTAAATGTAATACGCTACAAAATATGCTAGTTAACAAACTGTTGTAGATTTTAGGTTGACTGCCAGCATATAGGGCTGCATTACTTAAGCTGTTAGTCCTTTTGCAATGGCTTATGTGAAATTTTAGTTCCTGTCATGCCACAAGGACTATTCTATAAACTAATCTGTTCAACAGCTAAACCAAGCTACTGTTTTAAATGGCTTAGTTTAATAGTTCTAGTATAATCTACTTTAATCTAAGCATAGATCTCTTAGAAGAATCTCGCTTAACCTATTCTAAGTCGTTTCTTATTCTAGGTTTAATTAAGAACTTAAGGATATATATATAAGCTGTACCATAAAATTAATTTTCTTATTGGTTTTTTGTTTCGTGCAGCTGAGACTGCATTTCTGTCTGATACTCAGCTGCGCTGTTACTAAATTAACAATAGAAACGTTCCCTTGAGGGGTTTCCAGTAAATCTGGTTAGGCTATTGTCTGTTCTAAGAATTTATATCACCTGTACGGATATAGGCTTCATAAGATCTTACTAATGTTATTGACCCTTGAATACTGTTTATATGCACTACTGGGCTTATTCTTTCGTAGCCTAGTTAGGGTATTAGCTAATCCTGACTTTTACAGATGACAAATATATAGGCTATATAAACTTAGCAATTTGCTAATAAGTAAGCACAGTTAGGCTACTATGTTTGTCTAGCCCAGGTTGACAACTTCCTTGAATGTATCCAATCCTAGGTTATTTGGTCTATGATATCATATAGTAGGCCAATAATGTAAACTCTTATAGTCAGGTTATCACTTACTCTAATCTAGGATACTGCCTAATCTGGGCTAATTATTTCACAAGGGTATGGTTACATAAAACACAAATGCCTTAGTATGTAGCCTTGAGGCTAGGCTACTATCTCATCTTGCATAGGTTATTATTTTCATCTGGTTCTAGATTATCATCTAGTAGATTACTACCTAGTACTGATTGTCCAATAATGGGGTGTTTTTGTAAGTTTAACTTAAACTAATATAGCTACTGCCTAGTCCTAGATTATATGGATCATATGCAAGTTCCGAGGTTATACCGACGGGAAAATGTTTAGTTTCCTGTTTACCGAATTCTAGGATCCTTGGTGTAAGCTGGGCTGCTGCCTAGTTCCGTAAAAGAATATGTTTTAAAAGGTTCTAGCTTACCTTAAATTGGGTTAATCTCTACCCCAGATTATTTAAATCACCTTTAGGATATGTAATCCTAGGATATAGGCTATGGACAACATCTACTACATTAACATTATTCTGACTGAATTTGTTAGGCTACCGTCTCTGTAGGCTACCGCCTAGGCTATTGTGGACACCGTTATCTGAAAGGATTATCTAAATTAATACTAAATTGTGGAACATTTCTTTGGTTACACATTATAAACTGAATGATCAAAACATCAAATTTTTAAAACTTTCGCAACTAACAGAGATCATGAGAGGGCACTGGCCATGTGCTCTGAAGACACCGAACACATGTTCCGAAAACAAAGTTCAGTTTTCGGGAATCTATACACAAAAGGCATTTGTTCCACAGTTAAAACTAACAATTTTTAAAACTCGAGTTTAAAAATAAGCACTTAACTTTTGTGTTTGGATGTTTCCATAATACTTGGTGCTTTACACTCTTGAAAACAGTAAGAGCACTGACGGGTGAAGCGATCACTTGCGCTAGAAGAGGGTAATAGAGATGGTCTTTTTGCCTGCCCGGTCGTGAAACAAGATGGCAGACGACATGCGCAATAGTCACTTCTTGCAGTTTTGAGGAAAAACTGGGTTCAGCTTCGCTGAAGATAAGGAAAATGCCCTCTTATCTTTGAGTCCATTATACTCTATCACGTGTCATAGTGTTTTCATTAAGACACAATACCCGGCTAAAAGACCAGGCCAGAAAAATATTTCTTTTGATACTAGTCTAGTCACCATGGGAGCACTGGCACACCATGGGGTAACCTTTGAGGATCTAGACAGCGATCACGCTTATCAAAATGGTATTTTATGATAAAATAAAGCTACTGGCTTCATGATCAAAGCCCTCCCACCTCCCCTCTCATGGACATAGGGCACAAACGAATTGGGCTCATCAGCACTGTTGTACCTATTCTTCCCTGGTAGTGGGCAGGGTCTCGTTACCCACACTAAAACAATAACGCGTTACCGTGAATTTCAAATTTAGAATTTCTGCTGCTAAGTGAAACTAATATCTATGTAGTTACTTGTTAAGTGTATATAAAATCTAAATCATAAAAATGTCACTTTTAGGTGAACACAAGGTAATTCTATATTAGTTTTCTGTAAAAGAAAACTATTGTGCCAGCTTTGTTTGTCCATCCGCACTTTTTTTCTGTCCTCCCTCAGATCTTAAAAAGTACTGAGGCTAGAGGGCTGCAAATTGGTATGTTGATCATCCACCCTCCAATCATCAATCATACCAAATTTGGAGTCCTGTAACCTCAGTAATTTTCATTTTATTTGAGGTGAAAGTTAGCCGAAATCGTGCTTCTGGCAACGATACAGGATAGACCACCACCAGGCCATGGTTAAAGTTACACAGGTCGCAACTCATACAGTATTATACCGAGACTGCCGAAGACATATCTATTTTTGGTGGCCTTGATTACATGCTGTACAGAAATCTTGCTTGCACTGAAGAAACTTTGGCACATTTTTCACTTATTTTTATTTTGTTCTGGCATTCAAATATATATAAATAATAAACTCCAACTACTAAATACTATACCTAAATAATCTAAATTCAAACTTTCAAAGAAGCATCTGATACAAAGGATAAAAAGGGGTCCAAATATTACATACGTATATATGAACATTTTTTTTTCACAAACACACCTTCATATCAGACAAATGCAATAACAATATTTGTTTGTGGATCAAGTAAACGTCAGTAAATAAGTCACTAAAACTCTATATCAGTTTATATGAAATATGAAATTCACGACTTCGCAGGAGTTTTTCATATATATTAATGGAAAATATATCACAGATTTTCTGGAAAATTCTAGAAAAATTGCGATATATGGACACCCAAAATTTCTCATTAAATCCATTCAAATATTAATAATAAGTAGTATTTCCTAGTCTAAGAACAACAAAACAAGTGTAAAATAGCAAAAAAATACATATTTGCACTCATAATTCCTATGACAAAAAAAAAAAAGAACCACCTGGGAAGTGATGCCTATACAGTACCATGTGTTCCATTGTTGGGAAAACAAAAAGCATACCATCTCGGTGACTAAGTAACACGGGCTGTGATTGGTGCATGGGAGGGAGACGACAAATCACAGCTTCCCGATTTCTGATCGGCCCTGTGATTGGTGCTTAGACTGATGCTCAGAACCCGCAGCATCTCCCTTGTCTCTCTCTCGTGGCCACTTCGCTTCAAGCTTTCTCACCGAACAGTTTACTTTACGCTGTGCTGTGTGATTATTTTTGTGGTTTTTGTTAAACTTTGCTTCAATTTTCACCCCCTGCAATGGCTCCCAAGCGTCCTGCTTCTTCCAAGGCTGGTATCGAGCCTAAATGCCATCAAAGAATGATGACGATCGCTGAAAAGATGAAACATCTCGATATGTTGAAGGAAGGGAGAAAGTTCGCAGCTGTAGCCCGCCATTTTGGCGTGAACGAATCCACCATTCGCTACATCTACAAGGACAAGGCGAAGATTAGGAAGACAGCTGCCATCACCTTTAACAAGTCGGCGAAGAGAGTGGTTTCGGCTTGTAATGAAACAATCGTTCGTATGGAAGCTGCTTTGGCCGTATGAATAGCCAACTGCCAAAAGAAGAACATAGCCCTGGATACCAACATTATCCAAACAAAGGCTAGGAGCCTGTGCGAGACCTTCGCCGCTAAGGAACCATAGGATGACAGTGGCGACCGAGAAGAAGCAGAAGAAGATGAAGAAGACATAGAAGATCCGCAACCAGGGACGTCCAGTCATTCACCACGTAAGAAACTGCAATTTTCTGCTAGCAAAGGGTGGTTTGCAAAGTTTCAGAAACGCTACGGCCTAATAAGCGCTTCCTTGCATGGCGAGGCTGCTTCGGCTGACATAGTCTCTGCTGAAACATACGTCAATGAAACCTTCAAGAAGATTATCTCTGAAGGTGGATATCAGCCCTAACAAGTTTTTAATATGGACAAGACGGGCTTGTTTTGGAAAAGAATGCCCTCACGAACTTTCCTGTTCAAAGAGGAAGCAAAAGCCTCTGGCTTTAAAGCATACAAGGATCGTGTGACCCTCATGATGTGTGGCAATGGTGCGGGATTTTTAATAAAGCCAGGACTTATTTACAAGTCTAAAAACCCAAGGGCTTTAAAAAACAAAAACAAGAATCTGCTACCCGTACATTGAATGCACAATCCAAAGGCCTGGATAACGAAGATGCTGACCTCCGACTGGTTCCACCAGTGTTTTATCCCGCAAGTGAAGGTGTATCTAGCAGAAAAGGGCATGCCATTCAAAGTCCTTCTCATTATGGATAATGCTGGTGGCCATGCTACTGATCTGTCGTATTCGGGGGTTCAGGTTGAGTTCCTACCGCGTAACACGACGTCACTTATTCAGCCAATGGACCACGGGGTTATCAGGGGGTTCAATGCCCTATACACGAGGAATGCCCTGGCGAACCTGGTTGCTTCCGTGGATGCCGCCCAAGAAGACGGCAATTTCAACTTGAAAGCAAACTGGCGGCAGTACACAATGGCTATGTGCCTCCAAAATATCCACAAGGCATTGGAATAAATGAAGCCTGCCACCAGTAACGCCAGCTGGAAGAAGTTGTGGCCCAAGGTTGTTTACGACGACAAAGGATTTACACCTGCCGAAATCCAACACTCAGCAGTACAGAAAACTGTGCAGTTGGCTGCGATCCTTAGAGGTGAGGGCTTTGCAGACAATACCACAGGCGACGTCAACGAACTTCCAGACTGCCACTCCCAGCCGCTAACTGACGAAGACCTTGAAGAGTTGATGAAGTTGGCAAGCGAAGAAGAAGAGGAAGCAGCGCAGCAAGAAACAGAAGTAGTCTCCCTGGCTTGACTTTGGAACGGCTCGCCAGGCTCTGCGACCTGGCTAAGGAACTGCAAGAGCGGTCGCAGGAATGGGATGACGATATGGTTCGATCAGTTCAATTCTGCAACATGATCAATGACATCACAGTCCCCTACAAGATGCTCTTCGATCGGAAAAAGCAGCAGCGGCAGCAACTGCCAATCACAATGTTTTTTCAGCCTCGCAAAAAAGAGCCAGTTCCTGCTACTGCTACTAGGGTTACACCTTCGGAAACCGCGGAAGAAGTGGAAGGGTGCCCCAGGAAACTGGCACCGCCATCTGAAGAGATGTAAAATACAATCATTGACTGCGCAGTAAAAGTCATCATTACCTTCATCGTCATCATTTTTACTGTGCAGCAAATTTATCACCATCTTTATTCAAGTTTTACTTCAACTTCTTTCATGGTGAGTACAGTAACAATCTTTATTTTTTTTTTTAATCTTAAGTGTTACTGTACTGTATTACATGTAATACAGTACAGTAACATGATACTGTATTGTATTACTGTATGTATACTGTATTTTTAAAATTTAAAGCTTGCCGATCACATCATATACTATAGCTACTTTACCACAGTTATATAGCCGCTGTTATATGGTACTATAAACTTACCTACCGAATTCATATTGCTTAACAGTTGTCCCTGTTACTAATAGAGTAAAGGGTGGGTTGTTAAGAGTAGAGGGAGGGTTTTAAAAGTCCAAATACACGTTAAATAATTGAATAAATATGCTGTCCATACTTCGCGGAATTTCAATTATTGCAGCCGGTCTTGGAACCTATCTCCCGTGATAAACGAGGGGTCACTGTAGTTTATTATTCTATAAAGTGCAGAGACAAGTAACAAACTGTCTTACAGAGACAAGCAACAAACTGTGCTTCAGCAACTACTGAAATATTGACTTTTGCCGAGTTTTTATTGCAAACTACCGGCTCGATTATCATACCAATATCAAATTCAATGCCCATAGGCATATTACTTGAAAAGGCACTGCAGCCATGAGATCAATTTACCAAACATATGATAAGTAGGAAAAATGATGACCCCTACTGGAGTAGAATTTTTTGAAGTACGTTATTGTTACAATACATCATTTGTTACCTTTCTCGGGCTACTGCCACCCTTTAAAAAAAAAATGTAAGTGAAAATTATTATTGAGGCCGTCCTGCAATTTTCTAAAATTGGCCTTCCCTTGAGTCATGACTAGGATTACCAGACAAAAAATGCTTTTCAACAAAAACAATATCCTTATTAAGATTCTATAACCACACCTAAAAAACCTGTTGTCAGGAAGATGTAATCCTGATCATGCCTTACTGCAAACCAGGCTTTTAAATGTAATTACAGAAGGTAATGTGAATGCTGTTCATGTGGTTGACCAGTACTGCCTACCTGGTAATCCTAATTTTGACCCAAGGGAAAGTTATCCTAAATGTGTAAGAAAACAGACACCTAGTGAGAAGACTTGCAAGGACAGCATACACAAACAGTCAAAAAAGTAAACTTTTACTTAATTTCTTCTGACACGGCAGTAGCCCTGAGAAGTTAAAAACTCAGTATTGCTCTAATACTGTTATGCTGACATACTTCAAAAATATCTACATATAAGAAGGGTCTTTGTAATACTGCATTTGCCAAACCATAATTGTTCCTTATCACAAAATGATAACTTTTACTAAAAGGAAGTTGGCTGCAATTAGTTGGTCGACACTACAGAGGTCTCAAAGACCATAACAAAAAGAGTGACAGTTTTGTCATGAGCAAAATGGAGTGCTGAATGACAGAAAACCCAGAATATTCTTACTACAACTGACAACTTACACCTGAACCAACTGTACAAACAAGGCAAAACCTCCCTTTAGACAGCAATGTCTTTGTTATGATCAAACATGAAATATGTCCTGGAAACATTGAAATGCACAAATATTCTGCTGCTCCAGTTCAATAACACTCACAAACATGCATTTCACTCAACATGGTGGTTCAAATAATTTGTCGACCAACCAACCATATGTGATAAAAATAAACCACATACAGAACAAATCTGTAACTACTGATATACAAAGGGGGAGATTTTCCCTGGCATAAAGAAATACTTATGAAAGACAACAACAAATTCTGGCAGCTGGATAAAAGTAAAATAACGGGCTTGTATATTGTATAGGCACATTACATACTAATGAATGAAAATTATAAAAATCTATTATCTGTCATCTGGAGACCGAGAAAATAACTTTAGCTGAGTATAATTACCAAACTGTTTACAAAAATTACCTGTGGTCATTTAGGGTAGTCCTTGCCCATGCATAAGCTCCATTTATGTTGTCATAATCTTTCTGATAAAAGCAATAATTGTCAGTCAGTTCTCGTCTCACTACCATCTGCTCAACAAAGGAATCCACTTGTTCTTTTAGCTGCTTCTTGTATCTAGTAACTTCCAACACACATCTCTGAGCTGATACTTGACCTGCACAAGTTAATGAATTGTTTTATAACGACAATCCTACCAAAACTTTGAAGGTTTATACTGTAATAAAGTTAAACATTCAAGATACTCTTTGAGACACAAGTTCAAATACCAATTTTTTCTCAACATAATAAGAGATTAAAAGATATAACCTAATTAAAATAACATAGCAGGAAACTAGATCTCTATACTGTACACATTTTCTGCTCTAACAGAGTTGGCAGAAGAAAAAATTGGTTCTTGTGTGGGGGGGGGGGGCACTAAGCTGGATTCTTCAGCTTGGAAAGACCATATAGAAGAAATGAAGAGCAATAGATTGAGAGAAATATGACTCGGCTGATGAAACGAATTTACACAGAATTATACACTGGCATGTCAAAAGATATTATTAAGATTCCACGTGTGTACTTACCAAAGTGTATCCAGGGAGAAAGATTGCTGAGTGCATTTTCAGTTGGATCATTGGATTTTATACCATATTTACGAAGCCTCTTTAGGCAAAAATCATTAAGCGTAGTTAGCCCTGCTTTTGTTCCTGGTTTTGCCCACGAGACTGGTCCCACAGAACGGTCACATTCCAAGTACTTATCTGCAGCTATCCAATCTACAGGCTACAAAAGAAATATTCAGATTCAATTATAACAGCATTTCTTTCTCTTGAGTCTCTAACACTCAGTAAAAAAAAAATGTTTACACATTTTTTAACAACTGTATTTATTACAATTCAAGCTATAACTTTTACAGATAAAAACTAAAAACCATACCTCTGCCTTAATTTTGCTTTCATGTGGATGTTTAACAACCGGTGGAAAGTTGGTCAAGAAGGTGGGAAGCTTATCATGAATTTTCTTACGAATAGTCTTGGCCGAATACTCTTGTTTGTCGGAAGCCACCTGGCATGGAACAATATTGCGTGCATCCACCTAAGAATTACCAAATTCAAACTTAAAATGACAAACTTATGAAAATATATAGTTTAAATTTAAATTAAGTTATAATGTCCTGAATCCCTTCAAGACTGTACACTATTTTTTTTTTTATAATTTTACGAATAGATACAAGTGCCAGTATTCACATTACCATCATCAGTAACAAGAGCTAGTGATATTTACCCTGCACATAGGAATATTACTTGGAATAGCATTCTTGACATCTTTTACCCATTGCTGAGGAACACGTAAGGGACAAAAATCAGTAACAACACCTCCAATGTTATGACTCTTGATGAAATTTGGAAGAGCAACCTTTGCTTCACCAATGAGTAGATGGAATTCTATACCAAGTTCCTTACACTCATCTGCCACTTCTTCTAACCCTGAAATTAACAAATTTCAAATTTTACGTTACAAAAAAAAAAAAAAAAGTCTTTCTGTGTGAAAACCTAGTAGATTGAATAAGTAAAAAATGTGCCGAATACAGCATATAATCAAGGCCACTGAAAATAGATCTATCTTTCTGTTGTCTTGGTATAATGCTGTATGAGCCACAGCCCATGAAAACTTTAACCACAGCCTGGTGGTGGCCTACCGTATATCACTGCCAAAATCACAATTGTGGCTAACTTTAACCTTAAATAAAATAAAAAACTACTGATCCTAAAGGGGCTGCAATCTGGTATGTTTGATGATTGGAGGGTGGATGATCAACATACCAATTTGCAGCCCTCTAGCCTCAGTACTTTTTCAAGATCTGAGGGAGGACAGATAAAGTGCAGACAGAATAAAGTGCAAACGAACACACACGGCCAGCACAATAGTTTTCTTTTACAGAAAACTAAAACAGCCTCAACAAAACCTGTCTATGGAGAAGAGAGGAAACCAGGTAGAAATTTAATTGTGAATGTATCTGTCTCCATTTGTTTACTCCCTCTTTCCCTGACACGTGCATTGTTATTATAATCCCAATCTTCACATAGCTAATATCCCTTAGTAAAATGAGGCTACTATAGCTAACATATGTATATCACTAGATATACTGCATTACAGTAAACACTTACTAAATGTTTTAACCAATGATATATGGTAGCCTAATCTCAATTAGCTCCAGATGCATTTCATCTCATAAAAGGATATAAATTTTTGTTTGATATTACAAATACATAACAATATTGCTGTAGTATATCTTTCACAACAATATTGCTGTAGGATACCTTTAATAAAACCACACATACACACACAGATTTTTCATTGGAGAAGATCAAAGTGCAAGTACAAAATGGTAGCTACTTGCTCTATAAAATTCAGCAGGCAGATGCATATACACCGTCACATGCACTGCATAAGGTACTTTTTTCCATTAATGTTCAATTTGTTGCTGTATTCATCAGCATGCAAGACTCTTCAAAAACTATCATTATTGGTGAATATATTAATTTTTCATATAGTTAGATGTACTTACAGTACATTAAATATTAAATTTTATATCTGTATGTTTTTTCATATAGCTAGTTGTAATTACATTAGGAATTATATTTTATAATATCTATATGTAAGTGTTATCACTGTAAAATAAGAAATACTGTGCTATTAGTTGAAAATGCATCTTAAAAGAAATGAAACAAAATGTCTGTCTAGATGTGTAGTCAAATTTGCTGACACATCAGAAAATTACCTCCCTTTACTTGGCTCAAAAACAAAAGAACTAATCTTCATATAAATAAGCCTGAGACTCATTATTAAATTTGGCAGTACAGTAGTTTGATTATAGATTCATTCATACAAAATAGAAAATGTACCACAGCAAAAAACACACCTGCTCTAGACCAACTCAGCCAGGTCTCTATGCAGCAAATTACATAGTTATAGTTATACTAAAACAGATATTTTGATATTAAGAAATGCTGGAGGCTCTTTATGAGGTAAACAAAAACACACAAAATGTTAAGTAAGTGGGATAAAGTACAGCGTGGGAGATAAAGTACAGAGTGGGACATGATGGGTCAGTGACCCTGCAAACAAAGAACCACCTCACAAAATTAGACAAGCAAGTATCAGTCATGTTTGTTTCAGCATCCACTTTGTCTATTATTATTACATGATTTCTCGTTTTGCGTGAAATATGACTCATTTTTCCAGACTTAGATATATCTAATAAGTAACAAAATCAAGGAACACTGCTTAAACAGCTTCGAAGCTCAAAATCCTAAATAATATTTTCAAATCCATGGCTAGCACCCAATTTGGAGCCATCAGTGCAGAAAAAACTAATTGCCTGAATGTACAGTACATTGGTTCTAGGAATGTAATTTATATTGCCATATCTCTCTTTTCTGCATTAAAGCATCTACATAATTCACTAGTGATAAATATGAAGGCAGGGATTCTGCAGCATTTTAAAAGCATTACTGTACAGTATTAAATTTGTTGATATATTTAATTCATGTATTTCTTTCACTCAGAGAAAATAATAGTGATAAGCATCACTGGACTCTATAAAACATAGTCCAGGACTTTTTTGACTCTCTAGAATCCTATCCAGCTTGAAGCCAGCAAAATCTAGAAATACACTTCAAGAGGGATGTCCCTCATATCAGCCAACATATCCTGGGACAATATGCTTCAGTGACTACAAGTCCGGGAACTAGCAGAGATTTATATTACATCTCGCGTACAAGAGATGTGAAAGCTTAAACTTATGTGCAGTCAACGTAAAATCCAGTAATGACGAGTCTTAAGTTTTGGAAGTGCTGCGTTGACATACATCAATCAAACTAGTGAAAAAAAAAAAAAAAGTTCATTTAGCGACAGTCATTGCACATATGTATTTCTCAAGTTGCAACTCTCCTGCAAAGAAGGTTTAAGACTGCCCCAAAAGGAAAACCAAATCACATTTAAATGACATTATGCTTACATCGATGAAACTTTGTGGAAATATCCTCTAGACTCTTCTGGTACAAAAATTGTCAGTCTTAAGTGTCCAAGCTGCTGCTAAGTACATTTAAGAAGGGATAGATGAGGTACTACCGATGATGATAATCTTACCTGCTCATCGGATCTGGCATATTTCTGCGTACAATTCTGTTTCAAAACTGCTACAGTGGATCTGAGAACCATTTTTCGATTCAAAGTCATTAAACTGTAGTAGTCTATGCATAAAACAGATTTAAAAAGCTAATCTACTTATTAATGAAAAAGCTGTCATGGATATTGCTAACAATGTTTGTTTTTGAGCCTCTTGTACAATAAAATCTGATTCTTTTCGTATGCTCTAAATATTTTTTGTAATAACTTTGTCTTCCTTCTTTTGCTTACTGTACTGACTCAATAATCCTTGTTTTTTTCTATTTTGTTTTACAGTTACCTTTGGAAGTTACCAGTCTTTTTATACACAAGGTTCTTCACTCTCCTTTGAGAAGTATAGCATAAATAACTCAATGTCCTCGGGTACTGCTGAACTTTCCTTTTATTCATACTGTATATATATATATTTTTTTGGTATCATGGATTGTAAAGCATAGGCCTACCTCATCGTATATACTTGCCATCCTTAATTTTTATGAATTATGTCCTATTTAATTCAACTTGTGCTCACATATTATATCCTCTTGATTACTTATTCTGTTGTATCTTGTTGAATCAGCTTCTGTATATAATTTGTAAATATTTTTGGTGTTGGTAAATTAATAAATTTAAGTTCAGATTCCTTGATTTTTTCAATTTCTTGTGTTGACGGTCTGTCATTAGTGGTCTTCCATAATTGGGCAATGAAAGAAATTGAAAAGGCTAAATACCCTAGACAATAAAGATCTGGGCCAATGCTATGCTAAACTGTTACAAGGTTACCATGTCTTTTGATTCTAATCCCTTTTTATATAAGGACAAGGATTCTTCATTAAGAAGTATTATAAATAGTATGTTATGATGTTGGTGTATCATATCCTGCACACTGTTAGAACATACACAAGAGTTAATTATAATTTTTTTATAAGTTTTCCCTATTGTACATTAGTGACTCCGTTTCAAAATGTGCTGAGGCTCTTCATGTAGGCTCTTAGCTTTATAAGCTGTTTGATATGATGATATATGTGGTATCTACAGTACAGGCAGTCCCTGGTTATCAGTGGGCTCGGTTATCAGGGATCCAGTTTTTTGGGGCTTGTCTAGCGACGAAAATCTGCAATTTTCGGCGCTGATTTCCACTTATTGGTGCCAATAACTGAAAATCGACTATTTTTTTAGCTTATCAGCACCGATAAGCTCCGAAAAAGTGCCAAAAATCAACAATTTTCACTTATCTTCACGCAGTTGAAACAGAACCCCTGCCAATAACTGGGGACTGCCTGTATATCAAAAAGGCAGTTTATAATAATTTATATATTTTTTTATTGTATCAAATTTTTCTCACCATAATGTAATCAGCCATCTTTATATATGAAGGTTAAGTATTATGGCATACACAGCCACCATTTATGGTGCCAAGGATAACTGTAGCCTCAATGAGTGCAGGTACCACAAATTTGACAAGACATAAGGACCAAAAAAAATGAAAAATTTGAGGTAGTGATGCAGGTGCTCTTCCACCCTGTGAAAGTGAAGTACTTACCCACATGAAATGTGCATCCTTTATTGCTAACATGTGGGCTACAGCTGACCAGCATTACATTAAGCACCACCCCACCATAGCAAATGGCTGGGAATTGCTTAAAGATAATTATATACCAATATGGTTTGAAGGGAATAATGTGCCAAAAAGTCTATTTCCCGAGGAAGATGAACTAGAGACAATAGAAAATGAAATGGAAAATGACATGAAAATTGCGTCATCCAATGAAGAGAAAGTTCTGATGAAGAATACACTAGTACTCAATTGTGTGAACGAAAATACTATGAAAGATAAGTTACTGATAAAACCTCAACTTATGACACCTGGAAATTATGTACATGCCCATATTAAGTTATGATCACAAAGATCATGTATGTGCAATAGTCACTCCTAATTAGTGGATTCAAGGCGCAGACTATGCCTTGTTCACATTTAGTTTTATTATAAGAAACATTACCTTTTACAAAATTAATTTTGTATTATAAGTTCAGGCCCGTCTCCGCAAAATTTTGTTTTCTTTTATAAGTTAAGTTTTCTTAAATATTACAAACACATGAATATATTTTCAACTATATTCCCTATGCTATATGGTTTGACACAGGGTATAAAAGTGAATATTTATTTCCAAAATATGTAAGATATGCCAGAATCAAATCTAGAACACCAGAGTTATCTTATGTTGTGGGTACCCTGTGAATAAGATTATTTACATTTACATATCTTATTTTTCAAGTTACAAAAGTATAAAATTAGAACACATGTGAAGTTATCTAATGTTGTAGGTACTTTGTGACTACAATTAATTCCATGTACATATTTTATTTTTTCACTGCTTATAAGTGTTTAGCTTCAAAATATTCAAGTAAAAATAATAATGAATTATGGATTCTCAATTGTTTTTGTTAATGCTATAGGTATTCTATAAATGCAACTATATTCATGTATATAACTTATTTGTTTAAAGTTATTTAAATGATGCACAGTAGCTAAACATTGTTTTATTTGGCTACATCCATGCTTGTTTTTGTATTACAGATATCAACTTCAACAGAGATAAGGCAATTTTTTAAAGCCTTTAAGATGTTACAACAAACTCAGGACTTTGAAATATATATTTTTTTTTATAAAAGATCAATGGAATATGTCTTGTAAAGTGTCACTGATAACTGAACGTGTGATATGAAGATGACTGATTGTTCTCTCTTTAGCCCCATCTTAAATGTACTTAACAGCAAGTGGGACTCTTAATACTGACAATTTCTGTACCAGAAGGTTCTAGAGGATATTTTCACACAATTTCAACGATGTGCACATAATGTTAAGGAAATGCAATTTGGTCACCCCTTTGGGGCATCTTAACCTTTCTTTGCAGAAGAGTTGCAATTTAAGAAATACAAACCTGCAATGACTGTCGCTAAATGAACTCACTTCATTAGCTTGATTGATGTACGTCACAATGTGATTAAAACTGATTTTCAAGGGTATAAAACTGATTTTCAAGGGTATAAAACTGATTTTCAAGGGTATAAAACTGATTTTCAAGGGTATAAAACTGATTTTCAAGGGTATAAAACTGATTTTCAAGGGTACTTTGACTAGCCCCCTGACTAACGCAGCACTTCCAAAACTTAAGACTCCTCATTCCCAGAGTTTCTGTTGCTGTACATTGGCTTAAGCTTTCAAATCTCTTATACACGAGATGTAATACAAATCTCTGCTAGCTCTCAGACTATACAGTATGTTCCCCTTAATTGTGAGGGTTAGGGACCACAACCACCCACGTTAAGCGAAAATACACGTCAAGTTGGTATTCCCCTCTAAAAATGCTTATAACTGGCTACTTTAATTAAATACCAGAGACACCCCTCTAAAAATGCTTAATTGCCCATTTTAATAACTCAAACACCAAATATACCTTAAACTATCATCCTAAAACCCCTTAACATAATTTCAAAGTCATCTTACAACACTGCCCTTAAAAATAAATGGCTTACAGCTACATGTGAAAACTAAAGTCAAGTCCCCCCAACATTCAAGCACGGCCACTTTCTCTCATACAGTATTGAAGCTGTCCTGTTTCTTTTTTCAGATAGGGGAAACATTGGGAATTCACGAGTTAAATACTGTACAGTACTTAAATATTTAAATATATTCATACACTGAAAAAAATACCAAATTATAAATACAATCAAGTAATAAAATATTCTTTTGTGCATGTACATGTTACAATGATTTACTAATTTTCAAATATTAATAATAATGTAAAGAGCAAATTATCAAAAAAATGTTATTTCACTTACAGAATCCATTTATACTGTGTTATACTGCATTCATCTGTTATCATCGTAATATGTATTAAAAAAAAAAAAGATCGTCCCAACATTCGTAATGTTTAAGTTCTGAGAATCAGCTGATTGAGCCTAGAATTGAAAAAATTTGGAAAATAATTTTTTAGTTGCTAAAAGAAACTAATGTATTAATAAATTGTTTCTAATTTTGTACATAAAAGTTTAAGAGAGAGAGAGAGAGAGAGAGAGAGAGAGAGAGAGAGAGAGAGAGAGAGAGAGAGAGAGAGAGATGGTGTATACAACTGAAGTCTCAGCACAGTAGCTGGGGACGAGACTTGGTTAAACCAGCTGGGGAGGAGAGTATAGCCTTGCGTTGCTTACGTATGAAATTCGGATTTTAAATATTTTTATGGTGATTAGAGATGGAACATCAACAGTGATAAAGTACTCTCTTGTGTACTATTATAATATGTGTATGATAATCATAGTCAACTAACCTTGTAATGAAGTACGTTTCAGTAAATCAGAGACAGAAGAAAAATATAGCAACACATACCTACAGTAAAAACAATACAAATGTCAGGATGATCTTTCTTTTTTTATACATATTACCATGGTAACAGATCAATCCAATACAGTATAAATGGATTCTTTAAGTGAAATTGCATTTTATTTATATTTTGCTGTTTTTTCACAAGGTGTTTATGTACACTGGTAAGCTGTTTTGTGATTTTGCAGGATTTTAATTTAGCATTTTATTGATAGTCTGCTGTGTTTACATAAATATTTTTTTTAAATTAGTACAAGAAATCCTTTTCTTATCATAAAAAATGTATTTAGTCATGAAAATAAAATGAAAATGCAGTAATTAGTGAATATTACTCCGCCAAAAAATTTGCGAATTAGTCAATTTTCCGCGACATATTTGGAGATAAATTCCACAGAAAAACCCGCGATTAACTGAAGGCACGATTGCTGATCCGTGATCTAGGGGGGACCCACTGTACCTAGATTTCAGCATTATGGATCACATTTTTTGTTTCAATTCTTTAAAGGAAGGCAAATGTAAACCTGCCAAACAAAGATCAACTACAGCAATACTAATGAATTTAAAACCTTAGCAATCACCAACAACCAACACCCCAGTTGGTATACGAGAGCTTTCACCAGATCCTATGCACTGATAACCTTCGTCTTTGAATCAAGTGACGCATCTACAAAAAAAAAAAAAAGTCTGTACCATACATATCCCAAGACTTGCCTTGTGATACAGAACCACTGCATCATTATTTGCAGCTTCTCATAATGATGTTTGTAAGCATGCTACAGCACCATGCTATCCCTAAACTGGCAACAAATGTCCAATTGTAATATAGTCCTCCAATTCAATCCCTGACCACTTCCATTACATAATCTGAACCAAGATGAAAGAAGCCTCTTCAGCTCATCCATGAAAGGGTCATTTTTCTTGGCGATTTTCTTGGCAGCCAAGTACACCACAGCAAAACTGGCATCCTTCTCCCAAAAAACTATTAACATTGTTGACTTGGGAAATCTAGTACCTTCACAAAGCAATTGGCACCTTCCTTTCTAACTATAACATACAATGTTCAACTTTCCCTTTGAATATAGTAATTTCTAACTATAACATACAATGTCCAACTTACCCTTTGAATACAGTCAAACAGTATACTTGAAAATGCAGTTGTTCAAAGTTCATTTTATGATTCACAATATCTCAACCTAAACTTGCTCAATGCAGTGCCAAAAAAGTGATCAAACACAGATTACATCATGCTGCATACTGGATGTAAGTTGACACAAACCTCAGGGGTGCATAAGTAGAGCCTACACACAAAGTATGCAAATAATGCTATACTCAATGACTCGGTCTCCAATGTTGAATAAACAGCTGCCTTCATACAAGCAGTTTTCAAACTGTTATCTAGCTGTAACTTTACTGACACAGCAATTAAGAAATAATAGTAGTAAAACTTGAGAATTTTACTAATGGTAAGGTGAAAGCGGACTCTAGCCTAATCTTTTAAAGACCTTGATCTTTGCATTGGTTTATCATTGTCTAGCCCAATGCCTATCAATAATAGTGTTATAGGACTCAATGTCAAAATTAATATAATAGTAATGCAGTAGATTTCCACTGAAAATTAATGAATTAAAAAATAAGTTAAGAGAGACAAAGACTGTGATATGGATGGGCACTATGATATTGTACTATAAATTCATAACTGTTTATTAGCAAGACAGTTTTACCTAATGACTATTTCTTATTTATTATATATCAAAAGAACAAAACATTAGCGTCACAAAATCAGATCTTTGGAGTTATACCTTAATTATTTTAAAAGAATATATTACGTTCTGTATGTTAAATATTTTTTCACAAGTGGAAAAAATTGAAAATTCAATATTCTCTTCCTGGCACCAAAGCAAACAGAACGCAGCCCATCAGATGCATTAGTGGTAACCAACTGCATAATATCAAATTGTGATTTATATTTCACATCACAGGCTTCAAATAACATTCTTACCAGTAGGTTTACTAATATCCTTGTGGTGATATTAAGTGAAAATTACTGAAAAGTTACAAGTAATTGATGAGATATAACTGAAATATCTTATAAACATCAATACACATGCAAATTTTACAGAAAACAGTGCTCCTAATAAATATAAATAAACTTGCCTTTCAACATAAAATCGAACATCCTGTAGGTGGCATCTAAGAACTTGGGAACAAGGCAGAAGGCAACATGCAGCGATAGGTTATTTTTCATTGCCAGGCGCTGCGCAAAGAGCAGAGCCCAATTGTCTGTCAATAAAATAAAACCATTCAATTACATATTTAGTGTCATAAAAATTACTATATCTTAGTTTTTTAATATCCAAACACAAAATGTAACTTCCATAATTTCAAATATACAAAATTTACAATAATCTGTAATGCTACATATATACAAAGCTCCCTTTTATTTATTCTATACTGCAATGTTCTATAATGCAATGTGAGCATATTTGCCATTAATTAAAGAATAAGGACAGCCCTATGTGAGTTGATTGTTTTGTCTCATTGGTCTGATCAAACTACCTAATAATCTTCATCATCACCATGAATATAATAATAATAATAATAATAATAATAATAATAATAATAATAATAATAATAATAATAATAATAATAATAATAATAATAAAATAATAATTCTACACAGCTCATTGTTTTCCACCAAACTCACAAAGAACAGTCAATGTACAGTACTGGGAAGATTTTCAATAAAATAAGCTCGTATTTTAAGAAACAAAATTTATCTAAATTTTGTATATGCACTTACAACAAAATGTAGCCATATACAATAATACCAAGGTTGCTTATTGAATATTGATATACATTCATTTTAATACTCCCATATTTATATATCTATACAATTACAAAAGTGGTACAAGTTTTTTCTGGATAAACTTCAGTTATAAAATTACACTGGGTAATGACAGTCTTGGTAACCTGACGGCAAACAAATTAAGAAATCTGTATTTATACAGTAACATCTTCCTATCTACTTTTTCTACATTTGCTCTGTCCCTTGAAAAGTACTCTACAATGTTATCTCAGTACAGTTCAGTTCTGGAACTCGTCGAATTCGGTACTCAACACATTCAGGCAAGAAAAAACTGTCTTGGTGTTCGTCGTCTGCTTGGCACTCAACGTGCAAGCTTATACACGTTTGCCTCCAGATGCCATAACACATTACCTCTTTCATGTCGAACAAAGAGTTCAGCATTAGTCACAAAGTAGCTCTCAATCAGTGCAAAATACATCTCAATTCATTCTAACCTTTTTTTGTGCATTTTTTTCTTGTATTTTTGTGCATATACAATACATCATGGCTTCAGGGTGAGTTTCATTTTGATAGAATATACTAGGCTAGGTCTGCTTTGCCTGTCATATTTTCATTCAGTTCCACTGATAATGCAGATTACATTTAAGCTGGTGTCTGACTAATTAATATGTCTAAAAGCAAATGTTTGGTAGACTAAATGCAAGTCATCATACATTTAACCATATTTACCAAACTTATGGCCTTGTCTAATGATTAACTATTTCTTATACTTAAAAACCACTTAACCATGCAAAACACTGGCATAAACAGCAGCAAGCACTGACATTAATAACCAAATCAAGAAACAGCAGTTTGCTGATGTTAGTTACCATAACTATCGTAGGTTTATTAAGAGTTCTGGGACAGACTTATTAAAAATGTGCCAATTGTCAATGGTGACTTCCATTAGTAAAAAGAAAAATTTTTTTTTATTAATCTTTCCATCACTAAAAAGAAAATGTTTTTTTATTAATCTTTCACGAACTTATTCGCTGGTGTCAGGGAACTTGCTACAGCTTGTTTTGGTTCATTATGTTACACTCATGATTTTTTATTTATATTTTATGCTTTTCTCATCTATATTTTTACTGTATTTTTTTTTTTACAACCCAAAACATAAACACAATCTCGTATATAGGGTATGTACAAACACACAAACTCATTCACTGGTGCCAGAGAAATTGGTATAACTTGTTTTAGTTCATGTTGTTACACTTATGATTTTTTTTATTTATATTTTATGCTTTTCTCATCTATATTTTTACTGTATTTCTCTTGTTTTCCTCATTATTACAAACCAAAAGAGAAACACAATCTACTATATGGGGTACAGTTGAACTGATTTATATAGAAATTCATGTTTAAGACATAACAGAAAATCTGCTAGTTGTTTGTATGTCTTTATGATCAGAGAGTAAAAGAACAGATACTTGCGATTCGTCAAACGCCATACAATCATTGGGTTTAGCGTGGGCAATTCAAATGAGTGCCATACACTGTAGACCCTTATTGGTTCCTTTCGATTATAAGAGACCAATCAGCTGTCTATGACCTAAGCAAGTTCAGTTTGAGAAGTTAAAGATCAGTAAGGTATTAGCGGTCGACGGGTTGGGGGCGCGTCCCTTAGACAGTGTTTGGCGGGTCTCCTCAGAGTACCTTCCAACTATAATTGCATAATCAAGTAGCGTAATATTAGCAACAGGGCCCTGTGTAACTATTAAGGAAAATAAACGTATTAATTGTATCTTACACGTTTCATTTATACTGGTAAAACATTTATATGACTGAGAATCAGGTCACATTTTTGGTGTCAGGTGTGGGGTGCTGCCAGTACATATAATAATTAACAACATAACTGTGAAGATGAAATAATGCAAACTCAAAAATCAGCGTGCAATGGCAAGAGTGCCAGTACTAGCAGTACCAGTGCTAACAATAACAGGGCCAAGGAAGGAGACAGTTCGAAAGAGCTGTCAACAACCATCCAGCCCGTGTTAAAAGAGTTGCACAAATTAACAAATGAAACATAACATAAAAAGCCCACTGACCTACCCAAAATTTCAGCCAACGTTGCATTGTCCCTGCAAGTGCGATCAGTAGAGAAAATATAAAAACTGCAGGTGCTAGATGGATCAGTGCCTGAGTTTGACAACTCACGCACTGGTGAAGGTTTCCTTTCGATCACGACCTTAATAAAGCGTACTGAAAATGCCACAGTAGGCTGGACAGATAGAGAAAAAATTGTGCAAACAAAACAAAAAGTGACCGGGGATGCAGAAAGGCAAATCAGGAGTTGGGACGCCAGTTACTCATTAGACTGGGGTACTTTTAAACAACACCTCAACCAACAGTTTGCCCTACACCGAGAGAAGATGGAGCTAATGGAAGATTATTATTCCATACTGGGGGTGGGAGAGTTGATTTCAGCATTCTGCAATCGAGTCGGTGAAGACTATGAGTCCCTTACGCCTGAAAGAGACCAGACTGTAGAGGGAAATGAAGCCTTTTGCCGATGCAAGCTGAGGCGAATTCTTCCCACTTCCCTAGTGGGATTCCTTATTGGCAGTGAGAGGCCCTTACAAGCCTTGATGCTGAAGGTTCAGCTTCTGTTAGAGCACAAACAATGCCAACAAGCAAGGGGGAGGGGGCAGGCCATCTCCAAACTGTCTGTTGCAAAGGTTAAACAACCTGACCACACGAGTCCTCAGCCAGTCCCACCCACCATCCACGGGGCAGGGTCACGTGCCCAGGGACATTGAAGAGGCAAAAGGAAACCAGCCAAGTGGTGTACAAGAGAGGGCCACGTAAGGGCCAGTGCTCCTCTCTCACTGAGCCGCAACATTGTTTTCGATGCAATGCAACAGACCACCTCGTGAAAGCTTGTTCAAAAAGCGACGACAGCCAGCAGAACAACGCTCCCCCTGCACCAAGGAGTGGACGGGGAAGGCAGCATGGAGGAGGCGTCGGGAGGACCCCCGACTACACCCATACTCATCAGGTCCAAACAACAGCCGTGCCCCCAGTAGAACAGGGGCCACCCTGTTGGAGAGTGAGGGGAGTCAACCAACGCCCCAAGAAGTAGTGGACAGCCCTCCACCAATTGTCATTGCCCCTACCCGAATGCTGACGGTGCCGGGAAGGAAGGTAATGCAAGAGCCTATCACTCGCCCTCAATCCGCAAAGGAAGTCGCAGTGCCCACTGTGGAAATATGGTTAGGAGAGTGACAGCGAAGGGCGTTGCTCAACACTGGCGTAAGTGTGTCTTTGTTAGAAAAACACCTAGTGACAGGGTCAGTGCAGCCTATGAAAGGTTGTTTAGCTTTAAGTACAACAGGAGGCCATCAGATGGTAACCCAGAGGACTGTGAAACAGCAGGTAACCATCGATGGGCGAGTAGTGACAATACCTTCTATGCAGTACCAGCATTACAAATAGAAAGAATTTCAGTTATTTTAGGAATTGATTTTGTGGCTAGGAACAAAATAATAATAGCTTTTACAGATGGGAAGGGGATCAAAATATATTTGAAAGGACAACGAATCCCCATAGAGGGGGAGAGACTGAGGTAGGGGGAGAGACCGAGGTAACTACGGGTCTCCCTAAGATCGAAGGGTGGTGGAGGGAAAGTACCTGCTGCCCCAGAGGTAGGAGATGTGGCACCAACCCAGACTCTCTCATCTCTCACCGTGACTCCTGCACAGAACTTACCTGAAGGCACCTTAGTTTTGATCAGACCCCATCAGAAATGGGGAGATTTTATCATTCCGGGTCAGAGCGAAGTAATACAAGGTGAGGTTAATGTGCCATTTATTAACATTAGCAATCAGCATATCGTATTAGACAGTGGGTCGATATGCATCCTTGAACCTTGTGAAATAGTAGATGCTTCTCACAAACCTGCGACCTTGAGTACCACGCATCAGGGTCACGGTGAAGAACGTCTAAGTAGACTCCTGCAAACAGCTGGTGGGTCTACCTGTTACTTATCAAAGTACTGTCAAGGAAATTATAGAAAGTTATCAAAATGTAATCGTAACTGGCGACGAAACCCCAGGCAGAATAAATAATTTTCCTTTTGTTATAGAGACCAAGAATCAACCACCCATAAGATCTAAGCCATATAGAACTCCAGTCTGTTATCAGCAGGAAGTAGAGAAATTTATAAATTAAGGGAGCATGGAACAGTTAGAGAAACTGAATCTCCTTGGGCTTCACCAATTGAGATGGTCAAAAAGAATGATGGTCCTATTAGGTTATGTGTTGATTATAGAAAGTTGAATAGTATCACAAAAGACAAGGCATTCCCATTGCCCTCTAACGAGAAATTGTTGATTAAGGTCAGAAATAGTAAATTCTTCACCACCTTGCATTGAAAGTCAGGTTATCATCCAATACCTATAGATGAGAGTAGCAAAGAAAAGACAGCCTTTATGCCTAATTTAAGTTAAGTATATCTTAGTTTAACCAGACCACTGAGCTGATTAACAGCTCTCCTAGGGATGGCCCGAAGGATTAGATTTTTACGTGGCCAAGAACCAATTGGTTACCCTAGCAATGGGCCTACAGCTTATTGTGGAATCTAGCCTAAAATGAATTTCTATCACCAGAAACAAATTCCTCTTGTTCTTCACTGGCGATTTATTTTGGTACTGAGAAGGCCAAGATACCAATGATCAATTGTTTGAATATTAATACTTCAAACTTGGCTTGAGCGAATTCAATGGGCCTAACAGCTTATTTGCAATACTGTCTTAACCCTGCAAAACTGTTTATGTTTAATTTTTATGTAATTTATGAGCTTTCAAACTTTTATGTGTAAATTAATTAACTGTACTGACCTGATTTTACCTGTACCATCTACAAACTGTAAATGCACCATTTTTTATATAATTTATAAGCTTTCAAACTTTAGTGTGTAAATCAAATAACTGTACTGACCTAATTTTACCTGTACTGTCTACAAACTGTAAATGATTCTAAAACATAGAGACATAGAGACATTTCAGAACAAAAAAAACACAGAATAAAAAAAGTTATTAAAAACAACTTTGAGAAGACTTCAAAAATAGATCGGTGGAATGGGGAGAGAGAAATAGTATACTAATCTTTACACTCTCCTATATTTTACACCAGCCATTTATTTATTTTTTAAGGGTAATGTATTAAAACTAACTTTTAGATGAAATTATACCTAATTTCATCAAAGTTGTTTGAATATCTAACCTAGAATAACTCTCTCTCTCTCTCTCTCTGTTTCATAATAATTCATAAATAATTTAACCCTTAAATGCCGAGCCTCTATTTACAAAAACGTCTCCGCATGCCCCGTTAGGGAGCGAATTTTCAAAAAATCACACAGACAGTTTTTAAGATTAAAAATTTCATTTTTGGCTCCTTTTTTTGTCATTGCCTGAAGTTTAACCATCAGAAATGAAAAAAATCATTATCATATATAAATATTGAAATATATGACAGCGCAAAAAATTTTTCATATATAATTTTATACAAACCGCACTGTGAGCAAAACGGTTAAAGCTAACGGGTTATTGTTTTTCTTTGTATTGTACACTAAATTCCAATGATTTTGGTATATAACAAATTGTAAAACGATCAAAGCAAACAGAAAATATTATCACAAAATGATTTAATGTTTAATTTTTGCTAGAGACTTCCCCTTTGTTGAAAAATAAGCTAATTGATTGAATATTACTATACTGTATGTGTTTTAGCAAACTTTTTCGGTAAAAGTTTTTTCTATTAACTGATTTATATGAAAATATTTCAAAACTTTTACAACCATGAGTTATTTTCTGTTGTATTTTACAAATTGCGCACATTTTCATATAAAAACTTGTAACGACTAATATAAAACTTTTTATACGACAACGTTTTCTGAGATGTTCGGCCGAAAGTTAAGCGTTCAAAATTCACCATAAATCGAAATATTGTGCTAGAGACTTCCAATTTATTGCAAAATGAAGGTAAATGATTGAATATTACTAGAATGTAAGAGTTTTAACTTACAATTGCATTTTCAACCATTTTGGTCGAGTTAAAGAACCTTGAAATTTTACCTCGTGATTTATGTGAAAATATTTCAAAACTGATAAAAGCTAAATGCATGAGCTATTTTCTAAAACATAGAGACATATATAAAAGCATAATTAAAACGAACAAAGACAAAGAAAAGATGTTGGCAGAGTTACACAGAATAAAGAAATTCACCATAAATCGAAATATTGTGCTAGAACTTCCAGTTTATTGCAAAATGAAGGTACATGATTGAATATTACTAGAATGTAAGAGTTTTAGCTTATAATTGCGTTTTTACCATTTAGAAAGTTGTTGACGAAGGTTGAAATTTTGAATCGTGATTTATATGAAAATATTTCAAAACTGATAAAAGCTACAACCATGAGTTATTTTCTCTTATATTCCACATGAAATTGCGCACATTTCCATATATAAAACTTTATGTAACGACTAATATAAAACAGTGCAAACATTACAACAACGTGACGAAAAGAATTTCTGGCGGATTTTTTTCAAAAATTCACCATAAATAGAAATATTGTGCTAGACTTTTTGTTGCAAAATAAAGGTATGATTGAATATTACTAGAATGTAAGAGTTTTAGCTTTAATTTTCGACCATTTCGGTCGAGTCAAAGTTGACCGAAAGTTGAAATTTTTTGTAGTCTGAATTTCCACTTGGCATCAGACAATTTTTAGATATCTAACCTCCAGAATCTCTCTCTCTATTTCAAGAAAGGACATCTCTCTCTCTCTCTCTCTACAGTGTTGCTTTTCCTTTTCCCCTATAAGATGGTTTTTGGACCTTGTGAAAGATGTCCTTGCTGTTGTTACTGTCCCTATGTAGGGAATTGTGCCTTCTGACCACCTACCTGTTTTTTGAGGAAAGCGTTTGGGGGTGACTGAAGGCTTATATGATTTTTTATCAAAGTGATTCTTTTTTGGGGTTGGGTAAAGGGAAATTTTGGGTTCTTTGTTTCCTGAATTCCCCTTTCCCCAGAAGAGCGTACACTGTAAAATTCTGTTGGCGGGCATGCTCGCTGAGTTGAGGCACAACAGACTCCTCAAACAAGTCCTTACAGAAGGGGTTAGAATATAATAATGCAGTGACATTGGAGAGTGATTTGATGGAGCCCTTCAATGCTTCCATTCACGCTGTTATGCACCATTCTAGGAAGTCGCAGAGTGCTTCCTATCGGGTTCTCATAAGACTTTTGGCCTCAACAACAAAAATTACCCTGAAATCTTCTGGAAGCCTTTTGGTGGCAACTTCCTGCAAGGGGGTAGAGGTTATAATACTAAGGAGTCGGAGCCTAGCATAAGTTTCTGACCAGGCTGTCCCCTCTGAGAGTCTTCTCATAAGGGTCCCACACTGCTGAGTAGCTATGTCTAGGGAGCTTTTTCCTTTCAAAAGGGAGTTGTAGCGTTGCCCATTCCTTGGTGGAATTTCCCGAAACTGGGATGACTGTGGCAGATGGTTTTAATTATGCCACTGTCTCTTGTTTCTAGTCACTACAATTTCTGAAAATCTGTCTTCACATGATTAATAATTTTGAAAGTTAAGGGACAAAAGGCTGGGGCTACTTGTTGAGCAACTTGGGTCTTACTCAAAGTGGAAGTAGAGATCCATCTTTTGTTGACCAAGTAAGGGTTGATTTGCCCATTCCTTGGTGGAATTTCCCGAAACTGGGATGACCGTGGCAGATGGTTTTAATTCTGCCATTGTCTCTTGTCTTTAGTCACTACAAATTCTGAAAATCTGTCTTTACATGATTAATAATTTTGAAAGTGAAGGGACAGAAGGCTGGGGCTACTTGGTGAGCAACTTGGGTCTTATTCAAAATTGAAAGTAGAGATCCATTTTTCAACGACCTGATAAAGGGTGATTTCTATAGGGTGATTGTTTCTATAGATTTTGGTGAAGATATTCTGTATTAGCGTAAATTTTACATGTTTATCTCACTATAATGGAACTTTTATACACATAATTCACAAAAAATTTGCTCATTTGCAATTTTCACTGAGAAATATTCAAATTAAAACTTTCATATCATTTTCATGACTAAATGCACTTTTGTGATAAAACTATTAAAATACTGGTTTCTCCATTTTCTATCAAAATAGGCAGTTCTAAGAGAGGGTACCAGGTGCCCTTCTGTATTAGGAAATTTTTCTGTCATTAATTACTACTTGCCATCGTTTGTAAAAGGATTACCAGTATCATCAGTAAACCGCCCCTATTATATTTTGATCTGAAGTTCTGTATTCCACTGATTTTTGTTGCTTCCAGTCAGAATTCTAACATTAGACCTTGTTTGGGTAGCATTTGTACCTTTCAGTTACAGGATGTATACTTTTACACTTTGGAACATGACTGGCTATAATCATGCTTCATGTCCATATATTGCAGTTCTGTGGCAAAATCTTTGATGGTACTCAATTTCATTTGATCAAATGCTGCAAACTTTTTTGGGGAGCATGCACTAACTCAGAAACTGAACTGTAACTGCCTGTTAATTAAGGGGCAGGAGTCCTAAACTCGGTTTTTTTATTTTGCCTGTACCTTTTAGCTCGGAAAAGTTTCAGCTGATTGGTTGACTAAATTGCACAAATAATTACCAAGTAATGTGATAAAACTTATTTACTAACCTAAATTTCTTCCTCAGATATGTGTTTTGTCAATAAATAATGTTAACGAATAAAGAGATCATAAATGATTGTGATGGTAAGTTTTTAAAACAACACCGCGATCAAAATAGCTTGTTTTTGGTTCTGCATAATTTTTTTACTTTTCACATATTTTAACACCAATCGGGATAAATTACACTAAGCATAAGAAAAACATATTATTATAAACTTTCTTTGAATACCAGAGTCTACTAAAAACATGGAATTAATAAAACTATATTAGTGCCAGGGAGGTAAAAGGAACAGCCTGCGCGGCCTGGCGGGAAAAACTATCACAGGTGATTGTCATTGCAGCATTTTCCTGATTTATGTCATTGCAGCTTTTTCCTGATTTATGTAAATGTTGAAATCAGTGTTACTGTACAGATTACTTTAATGGCTATATCTGCAATGAAAAAGTTTTGTGCTTCTTTTGTAGGTCATATATTTTGCATTAACAACTACTTTTCATGCAGCAGACAATGCGGGATTAGAAAATGTTCTGTTCAGGACATTGTTAACACGAGTTTCTCACGGATATTTTGAGAAGTAAAAGAATATGTGACTGAGTAGAATATGTACTATACACATATACATTTTAAGGATTAGCTGGCTAGTCTATCAAATACAGGGGGATGGAAGGGAGTCCCTTGTAACTTATATTTTGATTCTGAATTATGATTTTATGCAATTTATGGAACTGTATTCCAAAATGGTGCTATTAATAGAATCTATTTTTACGTTAGCAAATCCTTTCTAGTTACATCATAGGCCTACATACATCTAACATATCAAGCATCAGCTTGTTTACTGTTACTCCCAACCTTAAAGAGTTAAGCAAATTTTATTGTTGTCAAAAAATCCACACATAGGCTAGCCTTTTGAAATCTGTGCAAGAAATAAAGCCATAATAAGGGAAGTACATTATTATTATGTAAAAGAAAAAAGAGTACTTTACATCATATTTATCATAATGATATAACAAAAGGGTATAAAAGATGATATGATCTGAAAAGTTTTCTGCCTTTGCTGGCATGTGGATACCATATGGATAACTTTGGAATTTTATCTAAATTTCATCTAATGCCACAGGCTGTTCCTTTTACCTCCCGTTTTCCTAATATTTTATTAATTCCATGTTTTGTAGACTCTGGCATTCAAAGAAAGTTTATAATAACATGTTTTTCTTATGCTTAGTGTAGTTTATCCCAATTTGTGTTAAAATATGATAAAAAATTATGCAGCAAACAAGCTCCTGTTTATCCTGCCTTTGTTATTAAATTTAGACTTACCATCACAATCCTTTATAAACTCTTTATTCGCTTATTTATTGACAAAACATGTGGGAGAAAATTAGATTAGTAAATAAGTTTCTCACATTACTTTGTAATTATTTGAAAACAATGTTGCTATTCGTATAATTCAGCTAGCAGAAACTTTTCCGAAAAAGGGCACCCCTGCAGGAAATGTCCTAGGTAAAAAAAAAACTATAGGCAACTTACTATACCCCTCCGAAGATGTAGTCATTTCAGTCAGAGTTAGGTGGATCCTAGTATCCCTTTTGGGGGAAAGATCCTATTCAGCAACAATAGCTGCATGGGGAATAGAATTCCTTCTGGAAGGTTTCTCCCATGGCTAGCTAAAATTTGTGTTCCTGGGCCTTCTGGGTTCAGCAGGGCCATTTCATTGCAATGTCCACTTCATATTCTTTAATAAGAATATCAACCCCTTGTAAAGATTCATCTACTTCCTCCGCAAAGTTAACTTGGGAGGTACCGGGGACTGATGTTACTGGGTTTTGGCCCAACCACTGATGTTGTTCAGAGAAAGGGTTAAATATCTGCTGCTGGAGTTCTGCCGGAAAGATATAATCTCCCCCTTCCTCACCCTTACTGAAACCTAAGACCCATTGAGGCAGCTTAAAAGGAACTGTTTCGTCCTTAAAACTTGCTGCCAGGAGCATACTACAAATGTTGCCAACACCTGGCAACCAAGCAAATTTTCCTTGTTTTTAATAAGGACTATGCTCATGGCAGGTGGTATGGGCCATATCCACTGGCAAAAGGTGATCCAAGCAATTTGCTATGGAACTTGAACTGACAATCCTGCCAAATGGCAGCCCTGTAGTGATATAAAGCAAGTTGTTATTAGAAGCTAGTTAGTATTAATTGTTTTTATTTGAGGGACACTTATGTAGTTCCTCATACAGTTTCCATATTGCAGGTTAACTTAACTACAAGTGTGCAATTGTAATGCATTTAATTAAATATCCATGTTAACTTAACCCTCTGAGGTTTAGGTTCGTTTTCAAACCTGTAATTGGCTGTATTACTTATAAACTGTTAGTCCTTTTGCAATGGCAAAGTGAAATTCCAATTGTCATACCATTCAGACTAACTGCTATGAACTAATTTGTTTAACTAACCCAAGCTAATGTTTTATATAGTTTAGGTTAATGCTTCTAGTATAATCCACGTTCAGTTAACAATAGAGAATTTCTTAGAAGGTTCTTGCTTAACCTATTCTAGGCTTATTTAAAACTTAAGGATATAAACTATACAGAAAATAATCCTCTTATAATCTGGTTTTCTGTTTTATATGGCCGAGACTACCCATTTACCTGATATTCAGCCATCGCTGTTTTAGGCTAATAGTAGTATACTCCTTAAAAATGGGTTCCTACTTAATCTGGTTAGGCTACAGCCTGTTCTAGGTCTATATCACCTTTAAACCTTTGGGTGCATCTGTCACTGTGAGCAACGAGAGTCAATTGTAGTGGAAGTGCAAGCGTAGACTCTGGTTTACCACCATAGAAAAATGTTTACCCTTAAAATTACTGGTCCATTTTCTTCTATTTACCATTTGAGAAACCTTGATATCGATATCTAGCACCATCTGTCAGTGGTGTCCCGAAACGTAACAATAACAAATAGACCTCCAGTGTTTCTCGCCCAGCTGGATAAGAAATAAATTGTATTTTGTCTATTTATTCTCTCTAAACTGGTATGTTTTGTTTTGTATATTGTGAATCAATGCTGGTTTAAAATGATGCTTGATAAGTTACCACAAGCTCATGTAATAGTAAAATGAAGCCGATATAATGGGGGGAATCTAAATGTTATTATTTGGGTCTTTAACTGGCCATTTAAATATCGAGCCTTTTAATCGATCGTAGGCGTGCACAAATATGTGAACGAGTAGTCTATGTATGTGCTCTTTTGTTAGGCTATATTATATAGACATATAGCAGTCCCCGGTTTACGACGGGTGCAGCTTCCGACGTTCCAAGGTTACGATGCTTTTCAAATATATTCATCAGAAATTATTTCCCGGTTTACGATGCATGTTCCACGGTTGCAACGCATCGTACGCTGGTCCGGCGGAAGAAATATGGCTCCAAAGCAGCAGAATAATCAAAATTTGGAGGTTTTGTTATGAAAAACTCAATAAAAATGCAATTTACATCGTTTTCAATACACCCAAAGCATTAAAAGTAAGATTTTCATAAGATTTTTTACAATTTTTCAGTTTACAATGATTTTTGGGTTACAACACGGCATAGGGACAGAATCCCCATCGTAAACCGGGGACTGCCTGTACTTATATTCATATATATAAATAGAGAAACAGAGGAAGAAGGGGGAAGAGAGAGAGAGAGAGAGAGAGGAGGAAGATAGCCTAATCGAACCATACATGCCTTTGTGTTTTGGTAGGCTAGGATTCATGGACATTGTTCTGGAAATAAAAAATGCATGTTTTAGGCCAGCTAGGCTTCTTGGACGTTGTCTGGGAAATGAAAAAAAGTACTGATTGATTTGGCAATTTTATTTGGGAAAAGTTGAAAAGTTAGTACCGACTGAGCAATGTAAATTAAACTCTCATAAAACCAGTCATTATTATTTGTTCTTGTATTTCCTGGCATATATTTGCTCCACAAGCACAGCTGTGTAGGTTAGATTACTTTTGGTTTTCTGCTTTATTTTTACATTATTATCCAAGATAACGATTGTTTTTCTTTGTTTTTATATCACTCACACAACTATGTAGGCTATGCTTGCTGTGTAGGTTAGGTTGGTTTTCAGCCTGAAAATTTTGAACAAGAGTTACTGTTTGATCAATGGTTCATTACCACTGATCAAACAGTAACTCTTATCTTGCAATTTGTAACAGTTTACATGGTTTTGTGTTTATACCTAGGAAAGTTTTTTTTTTTTTTTTTTTTGCTTTCGCCTTTATTTTATTTAATTTTTGTTCATTTTAAATTTTAGATAATCATGAATCCTTCAAGAAAGGAATCAAGAATTTTAAAAACTCAAGAAGATATTTTGAGGGAACTTGAAGAAACAAGAGCATCTGACAGTGAAAATCAGGATGCATTTGAGGAAATGACTGATTTATGGGAAGGGGACAGTGATGAAGATACTGATGAGGCAGAAGGTATAATTGAAAATATGGTTTCACAAGAGGAGGATATTGCAGTTCCAACCACTAGTAATTACCAAAGTACTGTAGACTGGCATGAAGTGGAAGATGTTGTTTCAGTAAACCCCCAAATACTACATGAAATTACAGATTTTACAGGTAATCCTGGTGTAGAGGGCATAGAAAATCTTACTCCCTATGAGTGTTTTTTGAAACTGTTTCCCTCATAAATATTTGAACATATGGTTATGGAAACAAATAAACATGCTGAGATGATGATAAATATGAGGCATCCATTACAGTGCAGATCCAGGTACAATAATTGGCACCCAGTAACAGTATAAGAAATCAAAGCATTTGTTGCTGTAGAAATAATGATGGGTATTGTGAAGAAAGCAACTTTAGCATCCTACTTTGCAGATCTTTTTATGGTCATCAAAGACACCAGGTTTTAGTGAGGTGTTCACTAGAGACAGGGACCAGTTGATACATGCTTTTTTGCATTTTGCAGACAATGACGTACACAAAAGTAATGATAGGTTTTATAAGGTGAGGCCAATTCTAAATATTGTTCAAAATTTATATACAAAAATTTACAGAAGTAATAAAGAAATAGCTATTGATGAGACTATGTTGAAATTCAAAGGCAGGTTGTATTTTAAACAGTATTTACCTTCAAAACCAACAAGATGGGGATAAAACTTTGGTCCCTTTGTGATGTCAAAATTGGATACTTTATGCATTTCAATGCATATACGGGCAAGGAAAAAGTTAATCAACACCCTAGTGAAGGTGGGTTAGGTACTAAAGTTACCTTAGCATTATCAGAAGGGTTTGAAAATAAAGGCCATGTACTCTTTGTGGATAACTTTTACACAAGTGTAGAGCTTTTTAGTAAGCTAAGGGAGAGAGGTGTGGGTTCTTGTGGCACTGTTCATGTAAATAGAAAGGGCCTGCCCAAAGAAACAGGAAGAGCTAAATTGAAAAAGGAGAATTTCCAATAATATGGACAAACAATGAAAATAGAATGGTAGCAGCAACTTGGCAGGACACAGGCAAAGTGAACATGTTGTCACCTGTTGGTGATTCAAGTGTGACAGGGGTAACAATAAAATCAAAACAAGGCGATAGAATTGTACATAAACCATCTGTTCAGGCTTATTATAATAAATATAAAGAAGGGGTGGACAGGTTTGATCAACTGTGTGCAACATATAATTTTAGTCAGAAGAAGAAGAAATGGTACCAGGTTATATGGCATTTTGTTATAGAGGTGGCTTTAGTGGATGCAAAAACAGCTTACGGTATCCAAAATCAGAATAAAAAACCAAGTCAGGAAATTTAGAGAACAGGTAGAAAATGGATTGCTGGAAGGTTATTCAAAAAGGCCAGTGATTGTTAAGATTAGACTTGAATTACCATTATCAAACACTCATAGGCAGACATTTCATGGCTCAATTTGCAGACAAAAATCACAAGTCTGATTGTATTGTTTGCAGTATCAGCAGTGACTGCTGCTTGAAGAAAAAATGTCAGTGCAGAAGGCAAACAACATATCACTGTGAAATTTGTCCTAACATGCCCCCTTGTGTATTGTGCCATGCTTCAAAATCTACCTACCATACTGTAAGCAAGTACAAAAAGACCTTTGAATGTAAAAAGCTATGCAAAACAGTGGTTAGTTGAAATTTTGTTTCAAGAGTTTTCTGAATGAAAATTCCTATTTCATTTCTATATGAGTCTCACAGGTGAAAGTTCATAAGAAAATATAATTTTTTTCTATATAATACCCTGAATACTGCTCTATTTCATTCCTGTCTTAACATCATATAAGAAGAGATTCTCTATTTTATTTTCATATAATAAAAGTTGTGCTGCATAAAATAAAAGCTACATTGTAGATTCTTTTCTAGCCTTTCCTTCAACACTACAAAATCTCAAAATATTGTTACATAAAAGGTACCTATTTCACCAAAGAAAAAATAATTTTTGTATTGAGTTATTTATCAAGAGATGGTTGCAAATTTGTTCCACACACATTTTCTTTAGATTTAGCTTCCCCCAAAAAATGCTGGGTCAAGAATTATGAATAATCTCCACCTAAGGTTTTTTACTTTATTTTTGCTGTTTTTTACCATTTTTCTCTAAAACTTAGCATTTTTCAGTACCGTAATCACCTTTTAAGAAAAAAAAATAATGTCAGATATGGAAAAAATAGGGTTTTTCTTATAGCAAAAGAAATATGAAGCCAACTAGAGCATTTTATTTTTTTATGAAGTTTTACGCATTTATGGGGGAAATTCCAAATGCAGATTGACACACTTTAAGGGTTAAGGATATAGGCTACATAAGACCCTACTAGTATGTAGCCTTACAGACATGCTACCGAGTCGTAAAAAAACAGGTTATTTTATTGAGCTTTGGATACTGTTTGTATATAATCCTAGGCTTTTTTGTTCTTTCTTAACCTAGTATAGGGTATTGCCTCATCCAGATTATTATAGATCACTCTTAAATGTATAGGCTGCTATATAAAAACAGAAAACTTACTAATTTATAACCTTACAGTTAGTCTACCATGTTTTTGTCTAACCCAGGTTGTTGTTTATATCCAACCCTAGGCTATTTGGTCTACTATATAAAACAGTAACTCAATAATGTGTAACCTTATAGCCAGGCTAAAACTTACTCTAATCTAGGCTACTGCCTAATCTGGATAACTTAATTCACACCTAAGGGTATGGGTTGCATAAAACACAATTAGCCTACCTTAGTATGTAGCCTTAAGGCTAGGTTACCATCTCATCCAGCACAGATTACTATTTCATCTAGTCCTAATTACTATTTCATCTAGTCCTAGGTTGCATGGTCTAGGCTAACAATTTAGCCCAAAAATGGGATGTTTTGTAAAAAGTTACCACTTAACTTGATATAAGGTAATGCCTAGGCTAGTCCTGGATTATTTAGCTCATGCTTTTAACCCTTAAGGGACGGATTGAGCCTGAGTGTGAAGTAAAACTGGATTGGGGAGGTGGACGGATTGAGCTTCAGTGTGAAACAAGATTACGCAACACTGTTACGGTAATAATGAATCAAAAGGGTCCTCGGTCTAAGCTAGGCCACTTAAGGATACATAATCCAAGGACATAGGCTACAAACAACATCCACTATTAATCTAGTCTAAATTATTCTCACTTACTACCTAGATTATTGTAGACATCGTATAATCTGAACAATAAGTTGTGGAACATGTCTTTTAGTTAAAACATTTAGTCAGAGTTTAAAACAATTTTCGCTTTATGAAACTAGGTAGCAATCAACGCTTTACAAAACTAAGTAGCCTAGCAATCAACAAGCCGGGTTCCAGCTTTTACAAAGAAATTATCAATTCCAAAAGTTTAAAACTAAAGCTTTTAAACAGAACTTAATATTAAGCACTTATCTTGCAATTTTTGATGTTTCCACGATCCTCAATAATGAAAACGGAGAAAAAATCACAATTTTTGAAAGTACTGTAAATTGTATTTTCCCTAACTATACAAACCTGAGGTCCTTTTAACATTAGGAATTACTTACGGCGAAGCTGGACACGGCCGTTAAACTCTTGAACAAGATGGTTAGGCAGTAACTACTGCCAGGTAGGCGGGAATACCCGCCTGCCCGGATGTAAACATTCCAGTTTGCCTTTCAGCCCAGGTTCAGATTGAGGGGTGGCATGAGGCTGGCATACAGTAATATGTAATGTAAAGGCCTCAGGTTTGTATAGTTAGGAAACACAAAACCCAGGGGTATGCCAATCGGTTTCCTAACCCGAAGGTTGGGAAGAGCCAACGAGAGACCCACTGCCTCCTCGGAAGGGGGCAGTAACTAGACGTCCAAGGGCATCAAGGGGAAAGAAGCAGCCTTCCTCTCCTTCAGCCGACAGAGGTCTGTCCGGTTCCCGAGAACCCCCCTAAAACATCGGGAGAGGAAGAGGCAACAGATGAAATCGAAGATAAGTTAAAGAAAGCAGCAGCTACTTCCACAGGGCGACTTCCACCTTCACTCCAACATCTTCTACAGGATGGTGGACACGAAACATTTTAACCTCCAGGGCAGCTAGGCAGGAACACAATGGAAGCGGCTCAGGACACGACCACCAGGAGAAGCAGCAGGCACGATCAGGATAGCCAATGTAGGAGCTCCGGAAGCGGTTCGGAAGGCAGGAGGTACCGCAACAGACAGGTACGTCACTTCCACAGGGCAACTTCCTTCACCTTCACTCTGACATCTTCTACAGGATGGTGGACATCGTAACCTCCAGGGCAGCTAGGCAGGAACGTACCGGAAGCGGCCCAGGGCACCACCACCAGGGAAAGCAGCAGGCACGATCAGGACAGCTGATGCAGGAGCTACAGAAGCGGTTCGGACGGCAGGAGCTACAGCAATGGCCAGGAAACAGCAGGAGTAGATAGACCACAGATACACCAGAGGCAGTGCCACAGGATACATGAAGGCCAGCAATGACAGCGATCAATCCACATCGGAGGGGAACAGAGTCAGAACAATCCCGACGTGGAACTACATTAAAACCCCCCGTATTCGCGTTCTCACGATTCGTGGACTTATGTATTCGCAGATTTCTCTGTGGAACGTATCTACCAATTATTTGTGGAAAATTCGCCTATTCGCGGTATTTTTCACTGAAATATTCACTAATTACTGTATTTTCATATAATTTTCATGACTAAATGCACTTTTTGTGATAAAACTAATAAAATACTCAGGTATACGCATTTTTAGAGGGTTTTTCTTGTGTTTAAACTATCAAAATAGGCAGTTCAAAGTGTTTTTCGTGGGGTTTTAAGTATTCGCGGATTTTAGCTATTCGTGGGGGGGGTTGCGGTACGCATCCTGCATCCCCGCGAATACAGGGGGTTTACTGTACGTTGTTTCAACCAGGTACTGTGGTCAATCCCAAAGCAACACTGAATGAACGTCGGGACTACTTCATGCGAGATATCCCCTGAGATATCTAGCCAACTACTGCTGTGTCTGCAATGCTCACTGTCAACCTGAAAGAAAAAGCAAAGATGATTAGTAGAGGGAGACTCCTCTCGCTACAAGGGGAACTGCCCTACACAGTGAGAGGAGGCCCCTTAGAAGAGGTCGCCTGACCACCCACACCGGTCCCCCCTCGTGGTCCTTGCCCGACAAGCAAGCGAAGAGGGCGAAGAAGAGAGATCTCTACCGATGGAGCGATAAGAAAGAACCTACAGGGAGAGAGAAGGAAGGAGGGGAGGCCACCAAGGGCGCCGTGGAAGCGGAACTTACAGACAACACCCGCAACCAACCCCCCCCAAAACCCCACAACTCTCTAAGTGCAGTGGCGAAAACAACACTCAGCACAAGTATGAAGGAAATAGTCATGCCCTTGTACATGGAGGGCGGGAGCCCAAGAAGGGAAGCGGACTCTTAAGTCACGATCAATGTAGGGGAGCGAAGATATTACGTCCCAATCTAATATCTCCGAACGTACAGGGGAACGCCTTCATTAACTTAATAAAGGGCTGCTGCGAAGAGAAGCATTATCACTCATTTATGCCCCTCTAAATACACCTTTGGCTGTCAAACCCAAGACACAGAGCAGGGGAACGACGGCTTATGCAAGGTTATCACAAATTGTGGGTTTGTATTCAAACACACACAATATATACACAAAAATACACTAAGAACCCACCGGGATAATAAAGAGCTTAACAACAGTCAGGCAAGAGATAAAAAAACACGTCTGCAACGCATGATGGCGGAAAGCAAGCTGGAATTTTCACATCCGGGCAGGCGGGTATTCCCGCCTACCTGGCGATAGTTTCTGCCTAACCACCTTGCTTAGGAGTTTAACGGCTGTGTCCAGCCTCGCCTTAAGTAATTCCTAATGTAAAGGACCAACAGTTTCTATATCATGTTGGAATAAAGTTGAATTTTTTCAGAGAGCTGGTGACAACGTGAACCATTCTCTACAGACCAAAGATAGCTAATGGCTCCTTGGTCTTTAACGGCCCGGTTGTAAACAAGAGGGCGGATGCACATGTGCAATAGTCACTTCTCTTTCTTGCAGATTCTTTTGACGCTGGAAAAACTGGGTTCAGCTTCCCTGAACATTAAGTGAAAGTGCCCGCTGGAAAAACTGGGTTCAGCTTCCCTGAACATTAAGTGAAAGTGCCCTCTTATCTTTGAGTCCACTATATACACCATCACATGTTATAATATTAATCGTTACGACACAATACCTGGCCAAAAAGACCAACTAGAAGAGAATTCTTTGATATTAGTTTGGTCACCATGGAGCTCTGGTAGACCATGGAAAGTAACTCCTTGAGGACGAAACAAGTGACTACAATATCAATATACACTAATTAGTGAATATTTCTCGGCGAAAAAATCTGCAAATTGCCGAATTTTTCGCAAATAACTTATAGATATGTTCCACAGAAAATCCTTCGAATCGTGAGAAAACGAATTTAGGGGTTTACTGTACATATGAATGCACACTCATTCACTGGCATCAGAGAACTTGCTAGAGATTGTTTTGTTTCATGTTGTGACGCATATGATTTTCTTATTTATACTTTATGCTATTCTTATTTATATAGTGATACCTTGGTACTCGCCGTTGATTGGTTCCAGAAGGCACAACGAGTGCTGAAAACGAGCTGCAAACGAGTACCAAACGAATTTTTCCATAATGAATGATGTAAAGTGAATCCATTCATACCAGACCACCCCAAACAAAGCATTTTTGCAACAATGGGCTTGTATTTTACTTTTCTGCAATGTAAACGTAAAGAGAGAAAACAATAATTAGATTTAACACAAATAAATACCGTGCAAAGTACTTTCATTTTACCTTTTCCTTTTTCACAAATCATGGCCTTGGTAACACTACCACCTGCTATTTTTCATATATCCACATCAATAACACTTTTCCTACTTCCTCCAGCATTTTAAGACCTGTTTTGTCACTGTTTTGATTCCGTTAACCTGTTTTGTCACTTTTTTTATTCCTCTAACAAGAGTCTTAGCCTTGGTTTCTTCATTTTTTTGCAACTGTGATCATATTCTTGGCTCACAGGGCTCCAAAGAAAGATCAGATTTCATCTTTGGCTATTTTTTGTGTGTGTGTGTGTGTGTGTGTGTGTGTGTGTGTGTGTGTGTGTGTGTGTGTGTGTGTGTGTGTGACTTTCTGAAATAATTTTCAATCAAATTTTAGAAGTGTGGTACACTCATATCCGTGACTTTCTGAAATAATAATTTTTCAAATTTTAGGCCGCACCAGGCTGTCGACTTCTACAACAAAAATAGCCATTTACAAAAGTCAAAGTTTGCACATATTTAAAGTAATGTTAATTTAAATAAAAACTGGTTTTTTACTTGATGTATTCAGATGTATTACTGTCATATTAGCATAATATAAAACTCGAACAGTGCAATCTTGCACTGTTATCATTCTGATGATGTTCACATTTTCAAAAACATCAGATGACTGCATGTTACCAACATCATCATTGCCTTTGAGTTGAATAAAACTTAATTCGGAAAAACATTTTTTGTGAAATATCAAAGCTGGATTAAAAATGCATCTCATCTTTATAATTGCAGTAAATTTTAAAATCAAGTAAAGTTGTGATTTTGTCACTACCCGACGTTGCTTTCGCCTATTCCAAAATGTTTTGCACATCATTTTTTTTTCAGCCAGAGCTTAAATTCGGTGCCATACTATCTTAAGACATTATTTGTGTGAAAGATTGATAAAAATAACTTTATTTTTAATAAGGGAAATCACCAATGACATTGGCAATTTTTTAATATTAAAGGAAGTCACCACTGACAGCTGGCAATTTCTTAATAAGTCTATGTGACGCAACTTAATAAATGTACAGGCGGTCCCCGGTTAATGGCAATCTGGTTTTACGGCACTTGTCTAGTGATGAAAATTTGCAATTTTCAGCGGTGAAAATCGCCATTTCCGCTTATCGGCGCCGATAATTGGGTACTGGCACCAATACATTCCTAACAGAGTTGCCGATAACCAAAAATTGGCCCTTTTCAGTGCCAATAAGCCCAGAAAACGCCAGAAATCGCTGATTTTCGGTTATCATCACACCCTCAGAAAGGAACCCCCGCCGATAACCGGGGACTGCCTCTACAACGATACAATAGTTACAGGAACTAACATCAGCAAACTGCTGTTTCTCAATTTGGTTACATCAGTGTTTGCTGTTGTTTATGACAGTGTTTTGCGTGGCATATTAAGTGGTTTTTAATTACAAGAAACAGTGATTAATCATTAGACAGGCCATAAGTTTGGCAAACCTGGTTAAGTGTATGACAATTTGCATTTAGTTATTGAACGTTTGCTTTAAGGCCTATTAATAGTCAAATGCTAACTTAGATGTACAGTGAACCCTCGCTACTTCGCGGTTCAACTATCGCGGATTCACGACTTCAGCGGATTTTTTCCATTACGTATGTATATTATAAGAGAAAATATATGGCGGATTTTCCGGAAATTTCAAAAATAGTCGCGATATATGAAGACCCAAATATTTCATTAATTCCATTAATAATTATTAATATCTGCTAGTACTGTTGGTTCATTGCATTATGACATATAATTCAGTACAAAATGAAATTAAACAAAAGAGAATGTGATCATACGATAATTCATTATAGTACTAGTAAAATTAAACTGAACATGAAACGCTAATCAGATGCAGTCTGACATTGTCATATTTGAATGGTGTAAGGCTGCTGATGGCTACATATATACTAATTATAAAATACAAATGTAATGAATATGCATCTTTTCCATGAATCTTTTGTACTGCATCCAATAATATTGTTTGTTGCAAAAATCACATCTCGAATAAACCTATACTACTAAAACAAAAAAAAGCATAACATAGTGTAAAGTATATTTGAATTTGAAACTAGCATGTAAGATGGGCTGTGATTGGTTCCATTGGTGATAGATGACGAATCAGCTCCCAAGTTTTGTAATCTCGCCTGTGATTGGTGTTTTGACCGTTTCTCCGACCTGCAGCAGCTTCCCTTGTCTCTGACCAGCAGCATCTTCTCGCGGCCACTTCGTTTCCCGCTCTCTCGGTAGATAGATGCTGTTTACATTACCAGTGCTGTGCGTGACAGTGTGTGTTTGAAGTTGAACTTTTTTTTTAACTTTGTTTAACCCCTACAATGGCTCCCAAGCGTTCTGCTTCTGCTAAGGCTGGTACTGAGCCTAAACGCCAACGGAAAATGATGACGATTGCTGAGAAGGTGACACTTCTCGATATGTTGAAGGAAGGGAGAAGTTACGCGGCCGCGGCCCGCCATTTTGGAGTGAACGAATCCACCGTTCGCTACATTAAGAAGGATGAGGCGAAGATTAGGAAGACGGCTGCCATCACCTTTAGCAAGTCAGCAAAGCGAGTTGTTACGGCTCGTAATAAAACGATCGTCCGTATGGAAGGTGCTTTGTCAATCTGGATTGCCGACTGCCGGAAGAAGAAAATAGCCTTGGATACGAACACCATCCGAACCAAGGCTTTGAGGTTGTATGAGAATTTCGCGGCAAAGGAACCTCAAGATGATGGCAACCACGCTGAAGAAGAAGAGGAAGACGACGAAGATGATGTAGATGAACCTCAAGCAGGGACATCCACTGATTCCCAGCCTCAGACACGACGTTTTACCGCCAGCAAAGGATGGTTCGCCAAGTTTCAGAAACGCTTCGCCTGAAAAGCGTTTCCCTGCATGGCGACGCTGCTTCGCTGACACGGTCGCTGCTGAAACTTACGCAAATGAGACGTTCAAGAATATTATTGCTGAAGGTGGATACAAGCCCGAACAAGTCTTTAATATGGACGAGACGGGTTTGTTTTAGAAGAGAATGCCATCGTGAACTTTCCTGTTCAAAGAAGCCAAAGCCTCTGGCTTTAAAGCATTCAAAGATAAGTGTTACCCTCGTGATGTGTGGCAATGCTGCGGGATTTTTGCTAAAGCCAGGGCTTATTTATAAGTCGAAAAACACTCGTGCTTTGAAAAATAAAAATAAGAATCTCCTTCCCGTGTATTGGATGCATAATCCAAAAGCATGGATTACGAAGATGCTGACCTCCAACTGGTTCCACCAGTGTTTTATCCCACAAGTCAGTAAATATCTCTTAGAGAAGGGCTTGCCATTTAAGATCCTTCTCCTGTTGGATAACGCTGGTGGACACGCGACTGATCTTTCGCATGAGGGCATTCAGGTTGAGTTCCTGCCACCCAACACAACATCCTTAATTCAACCAATGGACCAGGGGTTATCAGGGCGTTCAAGGCCCTCTACACGAAGAATACCTTGGCGGACCTCGTTGCGTGTGTGGATGCCGCCCAAGAAGATGAGGATGAAACATTCAATTTGAAGGCGTACTGGCGGCAGTACACAATTGCCACGTGCCTTCAGAACATCCAGAAGGCACTGCAAGAAATGAAACCTGCTACCGTTAACGCGAGCTGGAGGAAGTTGTGGTCCGAGATTGTTTACTGACGACGGGGATTTACGCCTGCCGAGATTCAACACTCTGCAGTACGGAAATCTGTGCAGTTGGCTGCGATAATTGGAGGTGACGGGTTTGGCGACATGACAACGGAAGACGTTGGCGAGTTGTTGGACTGCCATTCCCAGCCGCTAACTGACGCAGACCTCGAAGACCTGACAAAATCAGCCAGTGAGGAAGAAAATGAACCACAGGAAGAGACCAAGAAGTTGTCGAAGAAACAGGCTTAACATTAGAACGGCTTGCCAAGCTCTGCAACCTAGCGAAGGAGCTGAAAGAATTGTCACAAGAATGGGACGAGGATATGGTTCGTTCTCTGCAGTTCTGCAACAAAATCGATGAAGACATGACTCCTACAGGATGCTCTTCGATCGAAAAAGAAGCAGCGGCAGCAACTTCCGATCACAATGTTCTTCCAGCCTCGCAAAAAAGAGCCAGTTCCTCCTGCTACTATGCCTTCGGAAGAAATTGAAGAAGTGTCCCAGGAAGAAGTTGAAGAGGTGTCCCAGGAAAAGACACCTCAGTCTGAAGAGACGTAAAATACAATCATTGGCTGCACAGTAGAAGACATCATCAGCTTCATCATCATCATTTCTACTGTGCAGCAAATTCATCGCCATCATCATTCAAGTTTTTCTTCAACTTCTTTCATGGTGGGTACAGTAACAATCTTTATTTCTTTATATACTTTAATATTCTAACATTTTAATATTAGTGCCTGTTTTAGATTAGGTACTGTACATGCATTAAGTGTTCTGTACATTACAGGGTGGTTTGTTAACAGTACATACGAGGAGGGCTTTATTGTAACTTCCAACTCTATCGTGGTGAGTAAAATACTGTACAATTGTACAGTACGCACTATAACAATCTTTCTATTTTTTATGTTCACTTACTGTTTTATTGCTTATCATTTGTGCCTTTGTGTACTGTATGTACGTATTGTAGATATCTGTACATTACTGTAAAGGGTGGTTTGTTAACAGTACTATGTAAAGGAGGGTTTTAAAAGTCTGAATACATGTTACATAAATACTGTAAATATGGTGTCCCTACTTCATGGATTTTCAGCTATCGCGGCCAGTTCTGGAACCTATCTACCGCGATAAACGAGGGTTCACTGTAATTTGAAACTGCACTAGCTGAAATTAGTCCCAGATTAGTAATGGAACAGGTTAACGATTGCCAGATTAGTGATGATCAACCTGTATGTACACAAATTACGGTTCTTATGTATGTACTGTATGCTGTATATTTTTGAGGGTCACAGAATGTTTTCATTGGATATAAACTGTGCTTGTATATTTTCAGAGCCAGCTTCAGTTCCAAAATCCAAAATATCCAAAAACTGAAACTATATGTGGCACCACCCTCATATCCACTCAAGAGCTAATGGCCGATTCATCAACATCTCAGACTGTGGGAGTTGCCGGACCACGGAGTGCCAAATTTAAGAGGTCAGGCTGTATACCCATATTATATTTGTAGCACATACAGATGTATTCACAGTTGGATAACTTTTATTATATTTAGTGCATATTTAGTGTACGCTGTACTTCATTCTTGTGGAAAAAATATATTTACACAATGTTATGATGGAAAACAGGGCAGCAAAGAACATCGCTAAATTACTAAGGGATTTACCTTCTAAATAATAACTGAGTATGTATTACATTGCTATCACAGTTTAAATTCTTACACAAATATGGAAAAACAAATACAAAACTCTTTATTTACCTTGCACTCGTTGCTCACGAGACATCCAATATACAATTCCTTGACTTCCATCTGGGACATCTGTGGCTTTACTTATCATCTCAACACGCTTCTTGTTGAATTTGAAGTCCATAACACTTTCAGCCACCTACAATAATAATTCAAGAATAATAAACCTTATAAATACAATATTAACTTTGTACTATGTCTTTATTACAGTAACCTTAAATTAGGCTACCATATCTTAAGGAGTCCTTAAGGATACTGGCCACTCATATGAAAGATGACATTTTTATGATAAAATAAAGATTTCTGTATACTTACCAAGTAATTACTTAGCTAATAATTCTACCCCACGCGGCAACTTTTCTGAATTTCGTGGTAGTGCCTTTTAATTGTTTCACCTAGGTGACAGCCTAGCCCTCTACAGGGAACATTGGAACAACACAGCAGCCGGTTGACAATTAATTTATGCCCTCATGTCCATGAGAGGGGAGGGAGGGCTCTAATACAGTATTTATTTGGAAAGTATATATATAACTTTACCATAAAAATGTTATTTTTATATAAGTAACTTACAAAGTAATTACATAGCTGAATCCCACATTGAATGGACGTGGGGCACATGGATATAACCTACTCCAAAACATTAAAGCATGATAATGACTTTGAAATATGAAAATCTGCCCTCACTGAAAGCATTGCTAGTTGTTTCCTTACCTGGCAAGAGAGCTACTGCAGGCGAGTACTGCCTCTGGTTGGTACCCATCTTGACCTGTAGCTCGAAAACCCTACTTCAAGGGAAAAAAAATAGTATGAGAAAAAGAGTGCTTCCTATGATTCTTCACCTAATACCATGCCAGCCACCGTTAAAGACCCCAGGATACTGCAATCATTAAACACCTTTTCTACGTCTTTCAAACAGTGAGAAGCAAAAATTGACTCGCTTCCAGTAAGTGGACTAGATAATAGTAGACAGGGACATGAATGCCAAAGAAGTGGAAACCGCTCTAATATTATGTGCTTTTACTTTAAAGTTCAGTAAAAATTCCTCCTGGATCGGGGAGCGTGTTTCTTTAATTAAATCTCCCATAAAAAACGACAAGGCAATCTTTGACAGAGGGCAAGAAGGGTTCTTAATTGAACACCCCAGGTTATTAGAAGTACCCCTAATCTTTTCTGTCCTAAGTAGGTAGTGTTTCAATGCCCTGACTGGACATAGGACTGTCTCTTCTTCATCTTGTCCTAGGATATCTGATAAGGTCTTAACAGTGAAAGAACGAGGCCAAGGCTTGGATGGGACCTCATTCTTCCCTAAAAAACCTAGGGTGAAAGAACAAACTGCATCCCCTTGAGAGAAGCCCATTTTCCTGTCAATGGCTTGAAGTTCGCCGATACGTTCAGCCGTGGCTAATGAAAAGAGGAAGAGACTCTTACAAGTCAAATTCCTAAGGGAAGAAGTCCTGAGGGGTTCAAATGATGGACCCGACAGCCATTTAAGGACTGCATCAAGATTCAAGGATACCGAAGAACTGTCCTTTCCAGATTTTGTTGTCTCGAAAGACTTCAACAGGTCCTTGATACCAGGGTTTGAAGAGAGATCCAACCCTCTATGTTTAAAGACTGAGCTAAGCATAGCTCTATAGCCTTTAATGCTCAAAGGAGACAAGTTCCTTCTATTCCTCAGGAAAAGGAGAAAGTCTGTAATCTGAGTTACAGTGGTCATAGAAGACAAGATACTGCGACTGAGGCACCACTGTTAAAAGACTTACCACTCGGCTTCTGCAGTTCCTTTTGAAAAATTCTTTGCTCTGACCAGCTTACAGGCAGTCTGAATCCTGTCAGGGCAAGTGGACAACCCTAATTGGTGTCTTCTGAAGTGGGGTTGTTTGAGAAGAGACAGTTTTTGAGGAAGCATTCTTGGGAAGTCTACCAGCAGACGAAGAAGGTCCAGAAACCACTCTCTCAGGGGCCAAAAGGGAGCTATGAGGGTCATGGTTGTATTGTTGTGCCCCTGGAACTTGTTCAAGACCTCCCTGATCATGGAGAAGGGAGGAAATGCATACAGGTCTGGCTTTGACCAATCTTGCAGCATGGCATCCATGGCCCAAGCAAGGGGGTCTGGGGCTGGCGAGCAATAACCTCCACAGGTCTAGGCAAACTAGGAGGTCTAGGGTCCATTCTGTGGGCAGGACTTGCTTTTTTGACGGCTCAGTTTGTCCACCATCACATTTAGTCTTCCTTGGTTGAACCGAGTGACCATAGTCACTTGATTTCGGTCTGCCCACAGCAGTAAGTCTCTTGCTGCTTGACATAGCGAAAACAATGTAGGCTAAGGCCGTGGTGTTGTCTGCATGAACCACTACAGTCTTGTTATGGACTAGGGAGGCAAAACTCTGAAGGTCTAGGTGCACTGCCTTCAATTATCTTACGTTGACAAGTGAGCGCTATTGGTCTGGAGTTCACATCCCAGAGACTTCTTGATGTTCTAACAAGGCTCCCCAGCCTATGTCTGACATGTCAGAATAAAAGTTCAGGTCTGGGTTCAGCAGATGAAGGGACTTCCCTTCCAACAGCCTTCTTTCTGACAGCGACCATTGTAGGTCTGATTTTATTTCCTGGGCGACCAGGGAGACATGACTGTCCAGCTGCGTTTTCATGCTCCAGTTGGCCTTCAGGTAAAATTGGAGAACCCTGCTTATATGTAACCTGCCTAATTTGACAAAGGTTTCTATGAAGGCCAGGGTCCCCAATAGGGTCATCCATTGCTGAGCCATGCAAGACAAAAGAGCCAAGATTTTTCAGACTGTTTGAGGGCAATTAGAAATCCCCTTGAGTGACAAAAAAACCCGAAATGCTTGAGAGTTCAGTATCATCCCCAGATAGAGGACTTCTCGTGAAGGGGTCAACTGGGACTTCTGAAGATTTAAAATAAGGCCCAGTTCCTGGGTTAGAAGAATAGTCTTGTGCGTGTCCTCCATGCACTTGTCCTTCGATGGGATCGAAGTAGCCAGTTGTCTAGATATAGACTTATGTTGATCCCTACTAAATGGAGCCATTTCAAAAGAGGAGTGAGAACTCGAGAGAACATCTGAGGGACCGTCAAAAGGCTGAAGCAGAGGGCATTAAACGGGTAAACTTTTCCTTGAAAGATGAACCTCAGGTATTTTCTGGACACTGGATGAATCAGGATATGAAAATACACATCCTGCATATCTAGTGTTACCATCCAGTTGCCCTGTTGAATGGAAGCGAGGACCGATTGAATTTTGTCTTTAGACGAAATGATTAAGGGCGTTCACATCGAGGACTGTCTCCAGCCCCACAATGTTTTGGGAACCACAAAGAGACGATTGTAAAATCCCTCCATGTCGGTGTCTCGAACCTCCTCTATGGCTCTTTTCTGAATAAGAGAGGAGACTTCTTCCAGCAAGGCCAAATGTTTCTCAGAGCCTGCTTAATAGGCTGACAATTTGATGGGAAAGGTGACCAAAGGTGGGTTATCCAGAAGAGGAATAATGTAGCATTCCTTCAGAACCTTGACAATCCAAGGTTCCGCTCCTCTTATTAGCCGCTTCTCCCAAAAACCCAGGAGTCCGGCTCCTACTGTTACATGGAGGACTACTGGTTCACTTCTGGGCTGGTTTGGCGGAGGTCTTCCTATGGTTCCTGAATGCAAAACGGACCGATGGGAGGGACCTGAAAGACGTTCTGGTCCTTCCTCCATGAAAGGGATGTTGCTGGAGGGGGGAAAGGGTTCTTGATTAAAGAGACGAAGACGACTCCTTGGGGCGTCTAAACGACTGAGTAAGCAAGTCTTGCATCGTCTTTTTCTGAAGATCTGTGGCAATCTCCTTCACCGTATCTTGAGGGAAGAGGTGATTTCTATCCAGCAGAGAGAACATCAAAGGTGATTTTTGCAAAAGAGTGACTCCCTTGGAGCGAGGGAGCACCCAAGCTCTCATTTTGGTGCTCTCATTTCTTGAGTACCCCAAGGGCAATGAGGGCAGAAAGTTCACTCGAGCCATCTCTTACGGCTTTGTCGGCACAGGACAAAACCCCTAGCCAGTCTGAAGCAGAATCACTGTCCAGGTCCTGATGATCCTCAATCTTCTTGGCCAGTGAGCCCACTTACCAATTGAGGGAACTGAAGGCTTCAAAAATTTTGAAGATGTCCTTGATTATGTGGTCGAGTTCTGTGGATGAAAACATAATCTTGGCTGAGGCAAAAGGCGAGCAACGAGACTAGTCTATCGAACGAGAGAAGTCCCCTTGGGAGGATGCAGAGACTCCCAACGAAGGAGCTTCCCTGGTTGCATAATACTGGTAGCTCCTGTGGAACTATCTAAAAGGAGGAAAAGCAAAGGATGGACAGCCAGTTGTCCACTTCTTTAAAAGCCTTCCTACAGGAAAAAGAAAGAACCAACTTGGGGAGGCAAGCAGAGTCATCTGACTGATTCCACATGAATACAGGGTAGCTGGGACAAAGAGGGAGGGAAAGTTACCCATCAAATACCTCAATAAGGCAGTAAATCCTGAAGGAGCTGCAGGTTCTTGTTCGATCTCTTCATCTGAAGAAATCCGAGACAGGATGTCATCCTGGACAGGCTTGGGAATGGTAGGAGCTTTCAAAGGTCCATATTTTGCACTGACGTTTAATCAGAGCCAGAGCAGGTTCATCAGGGTCCACAGACAAAGGTAAAGGTCTGACTGGAGAAGGTGATGACGAAGCCGATAGGTGTCCAGGAGCAGTTGCTAGGCATTCAGGAACAGGCTTCAGATGCACACTCCTGGACAAGCCTTTCCAATGTCTGTCTACCAACACCAAGGACCGTACAACAGGTGTAGTTGAGGGGATGACTACCCGTGGGCAAACCTCCTCGGCCTTCCTTGGACTTTCGTTATGTCTTCTCCCTGGTGTGGAGGAGCAGGTCACTTTGGGGAGCAGGACAGTGACCTCGGTCTAGGAGAGCCAACGGGATGAGCAGCTGCCTCCTCCACTTGCACTGCACTATCACTTTGCACTTTCACTGAAGACAATTTTTGTAAAATCCCTTGAAGAGAATCACCCAATTCAGCCACAGTCCCAACAAATAAATCAATTTTCTTATCAATTCTAACTTCGAGACTGGCAATGGTGTCAGGATCGGAAGCAAAGGAGCCAGACACAAGAGTAGAAGGATGTGCAGTAGGAGGGCCAGTATTAGGGGAGAAGTAGGAATAGGAGACGAAGGGGGGATAACAGGACTAACCTTAGGTCAGGCCTAGGTGTAGCCTCTAAGCTATGAGATTGTTTCTCAGCTCTATAAGCTGCTTTCCTCTTTCTCTTTCTCTAACTTGCCTAAAGAGTTAAAAACTTTCCATTGGTTACTATCCCACACAGCACATTCAATATGAAGTTTTCATGATAAAACTAATATTGTAATATTTACCTGAACACCTGAATTAGCCCTGGTTACCCACCAGCCCGAACTATATCCCCGTAACTTTTAACAACCACTTGGGTAATTAACTGTCAGCATTACCAATGCTTACAGGAAATCCTGTCAAGATGAGTTACCTGAAGCACCATTGGCAACGCTGCTGCAAGTCCCAGCCACGCAAGACCGGATTCCCCAAGTGCGTAATTCACTAATCAAATTGAAGTGGGGAGGAAGGTGGGAATCATTCAGGAGTTCAGGTAAGTATTACAATATTAGTTTTATTATGAAAACTCCATATTGCAATACACTCCCTGACCACCTGAATTAGCCCAATTAATAAAATTTTAAGGAGGTGGGATCAATCTAATTTCAGCCCGACCTGCCAAACGGGGAGGCAGGTAGCTCATTATTCACCTACTCTGCCTATATGCATGCATCTTCACCTGGTTATCCACTCAGCAGGAGAGGATGCCTGTTGAGAGAGTACCCTTGACGTCAGTCTCAAGCCTCGGTACTGTCTGAATCAAGCTACCTCTCATGTGGTATTCAAACCTCCTCATGGATAGAGGGTAACAAAACCAACCTACCAAGTGGCTAATCACAGCCTCCCTTGAGTAGCGGAGAATGGCGACCTCCCATGTGGCTAATCAAAGCACTCTCATGTATGGAGGGGTACGATGAACCTCCCATGTGACTACTGTAGCCTCACATGTATGGAGGAGAAGTTGAATGTGCAGTCTCTTCGGATTCTTCGCCATATGATACAGCCGACACCTGTGAAGAAGAGGGGGGGGTTTGGAGAAAGATCCTATCAATCTGGCTCAGCCTAATTTCATTGTGCTAATGTCCTGCCTAATGCTCCCCCTATGGATCCTGATCAATTGAGAATTCCATATTCCTAGCCTATCTTCAATACCTAACTTCCCAACCCACCTCCCCAACCTTATCCTGCATTTACAACCAAGGTCTCTGGGGCCAGAATGGGCAGATCAGGGTCATTTGAGTGTTCTTGCAGATGCCGAGTTTTGCTAGCACTTCCTGTATCATCCCGAAGGGAGGGAATGCATGAACTTGTAAGTTATCCAATGGGTGCAACATTGCATCTGTCCCGCAGGACATGGGATCCGCTACAGGGGAGAAGTAAACTGGAAGGCGATGGTTCATCCTGGTGGCGAATAGGCCCATCGCGCTGGCCATCTCTTGAGCAGCAGTTGCACCTCGTCTTGCACTAAAGTCCATTTCCCTCCAAGAATTTCCTGAGACGCAACTTGGGGAATGAGCGAAACTGTGTGTTCTTCACACCAACAAAGAACTCTCTGTCCTACATCGTTCAACACCTGTGATCTTGTTCCCCCCTCCTTTTTCAGATATGCTACTGCTGTAACGTTGTCACACAACAACGCTACAGTCTTGTTGCTTACCTGTCCTGCAAAGCGTCCTCGACTGCTCTAATTCCCTGTAATTTATGGACTCCTCTTGATCCAGATCCCTCTAAAGGCCCTGAGCCTGAGATTCCTCTAGGGTTGCACTCCAACCCTGATCTGAGGCATCTGTGTACAGTGAACCCCCCGTATTTGCGGGGGATGTGTCCAACACCCCCCACCGCAAATAGCTAAAATCCGCGAATACTTAAAACCCCTCTAAAAACACTTAGAACTGCCCATTTTGACAGTTTAAACACAGAAAACCCTTGTAAAAATGCATATACCTGAGTATTTTAATAGTTTTATCACAAAAAGTGCATTTATTCATGAAAATTACATGAAAATAGAGTAATTAGTGAATATTTCTCAGTGAAAAATACTGTGAATGGGCAAATTTTCTGCGAATAATGGCTAGATATATTCCACAGAGAAACCCGCGAATGCGTGAGTCCACGAATCATGAGAATGTGAATACGGGGTTTACTGTATAGATGTACGTCTGGAAGGGGGAGTCAATCTTACGCCAGTGGTCAGATGAAGTTCTTCTGACCACCACCAAAGATCCTTCAGGCAACAATCGGCCCAGATTATTGACATGTTCTCTTCTCGAAAGTCCCAGCGATTCCCTTGACACACCTGCAGAGAACGCATCCAGAGACGAGACCCTGGAACAAGAAGGGATAGGGAGGCCATTCAGCCCAGCAGGCTTTTCCATAAGCTCACAGGTAGAACTTTGTTTGACATGAAAGTTTCCAGCTGGCTTAAAGTTGCTGGAACCCGCTCCTCTGTCGGGAAACCCCTCAAAAGACACCTCTGATTCATCATTCCCAGGTACGTCTTTACTTGTCTTGGAAATAGAGAACTCTTGTCGAAATTGATTCTTATGCCTAACTCCTGGCATAGGTTCAAAAGAAAATCCCTCGCCTGCAGAGCCTCGCCTTCCGACGAAGCCTGAACCAGCCAGTCGTCAAGGTATCTTCTCACTTGGAAGCCCCGACGATGCATGATGTCCGAAACAGGAGACATCACCCTCGTGAATACCTGAGGTGCTGTGGTCAGACCGAAGCAGAGGACTTTAAACTGAAATGTTACAGTTGGACCCGAGAAATGAAGGAACTTCCAAGACTCCTAATGAATCGGAACCTTGAGATAAGCGTCCTTGAGGTCCACTGAAATCATCCAATCTTCCCTCCGGACCAACCGCAGCACCGACGGGGGAGTTTCCATATGAAACTTCGTCGAGGTTACAAACTTGCTGAGACCCGATAGGTCTATGATAGGTCTCCAAGATCCTCCCACTTTGGGGGCCACGAAGATCCAGCTGTAGAACCCCAGAGACGGGGGAGCGGGCTCTAAGGTTGCCTTCTCTAAAAAGGCTCAGATCTCTGCCGCCAAAGCTAACCCCCTGATGGAAGAAGGGGAGTAACTGGGAGGATATACTGGTGAGTTGGATAGCGGAGGACGAGAGTGAAAAGGGACTCTGTAACCCTTCCTTAAGACCTCCACTACCCAACTCTCCGTGCCCCAATTCTTCCAGATGTCCCTGAACAGGGCAAGGCAACCTCCTACCAGTGCAAATGAAGGGAATGTCTCCTATTTTCGAAAATCCTTCTTACGATTGGAAGGTTTCGGATCCGAGGCAGAACTGGAAAGCTTGGAAGCAAATCGTACTCTCTTAGGAGAACTTCTCGGCGACTTAGAGCGAGAGCGCTTTGAAGGAGAAGACATTCTAGCCCCCTTCGGGAATCTGGCACTCCGCTGCGACCCAAATCATTGCCTGCTGCAACTCCACTGCAGAAGTAGACAACACAGAGTTGACCATCGCCGACACATCGTCTTCTCTGAACAAACTGCTGCTGAGCGCCAATGGAGCCCTCTGCAGTACCCTCTTATGGATGTTGGGAAAATGAGGAGGCAGGTGGTTCAGATAGAAGTCCCTCCTCTTCTTCCCTAAGAACGTAATACATCCTGAGGAAACGTTTGTCTGGTGTGCAAGCCCCATGTAAACCGACGTGATGAGGTTGTCGAAAAGAGTTGGGTCAGACGGAGTATAACCATCCTGTTTGAAGAACCCCATCAGACCAGATAACATCCACATAGTACAGTATGTGATAACACCTCCGACTGGTTGCGGAAGGTGTCTTCTAAGATACTGGCTTCCCTGGCCCAGATAGATACAAGATGGTTCAATGATGGAACCCGAGATAGGAGAGCCTCTCCCAACTTGTTCAGCAGCACCCTAACACCCGCAGAAGGGTCACCCGCGACCCTATAAAAGCCCTTCCGAATAGGAAGCAATGCTGAATCCTATAAAGTGACTTGAACATCGCTTGGTTATGCTGTATCAGCTCCTCTGGAGCCTTGAACTATGGATACAGAGAGTGGATAAAGTCCAACATCCATCTGTATTCAGACTCACTGGCCAAAGGAAAACTAGCCTCCAGTATCTGATCCTCTTCTTCACAGGAACAGTCTTTGTCAAACTGGTCCAACCGAGCTGAAACCGGAAATGAGACAGGCTGACCCCTAACAAACTTTGAACTTGATGATCCAGAATACGACACCCATGGGTGCGCGATACGGACACCTGACAAATCAGTCCCAAACATACTGGGAGTCATCGAAATAGGCTGTGCAAACCCTGCACCCTCCAAAGATGATGACGGAACACCTGGGTCGGTCACACCTGGGCGGACAACGCCCACTCCTGAGAGTGGAGAGACCGCAACACCTGCACCACGCAAACCCAGATGTAGCAGGGTTGCATGAAACTGGGGATCCGGTGCAGAAGGCCCCCTACTTAAAGAAGAAGAGGGATAGGGTCCCTGATTACCAGAAATCAAACCCGAACCTAGGGAACCTGTCGGAAAAGTTGAGAAAGGAGGAACCAATGGAAGAAGAAAGGAAGATGCCACACTCAGAGTTACCACCGGAGCTCCTGTCGACGATGTCGGGCAGGTAGAGAACATTCCAGCTGGCCCCAAACTCGAAAGGGTTTCAAAGGGAAGATTATGAGGTACTGAACCCAAAGAAACAGGAGAAGATGAAACACCAGACATCTTATGTACTGGGGGAATTGCAGAAACTATTGGAACCGCAGAATTAAACGCTGCGGCAGGCGCACCGCCAACTGCCACAGCAACTAGATCAGAAGCCTGCGATGTTACAGGATTTGCCGCAGCTGGCACCGAAGACAAACCCACTAATGGCATAGATGCCGGATGAACTACCAAAGCACCTGGAATGTTTCCCAAAAGGGAAGGCTCAGAAAAAGTAGCAGAAGAAGGTTTGGAAGCCATAGAGGATAGGGAGAAATCTGAGGTTACAGAAAAGGCCATAGGTTTTAGAGAAAGAAAATTTACAGATTCAGGTCCTCCCTGATAATCTTGCAATACATCATTTGTGAATTCCAGGAAATTCTTCGCTACATAATCATGGATATTCGAATACCCAATATTAAAACACTGTCTGACCAAAGACCTATACCAGTGCAGTGGAAACGTCAACAGAGAAGACCAGGGCAACCAGGGCAACCAGGGAAGCCCGGAGCAGCGACTGGGGTGAACAGAAAGCCTAGGCAGGTGGAGAAGCCAGGACAGGCCAAGAGCCAGGTAAACCAGGAGCCAGGACTGGGGCAACCAGGACAGCCAGGAGCAGGTAGAGAAGACAGGAAAGCCTGGGAGCCAGCAAGAGCAGGGACCATAATATGGGGCACGCATGAAGTCACCATCATGGAGGGTCCTGGCTGGGACAGCAGGGTCAGGAAGCAAGGCGGGAGCAGCACTGTGTGATGGGATGCCGGCACAGCAGTCACCTGGGTACCCAGGTGAGAAGGGAGTCAATGGCATCTTAGCAAAAGCAGTCATTGTAACGGTGCTGGTTGTAGTAGTAACCGCAGCGTGGGTCACTACCGGGGTGCCAGAGAGATGAGCCAGGAGACCCTCCAGTAACGGTACACCAGGAAGACCCAGGTGGAGCCAGGTTGAATCGAGATCTGAAGCCTGAACCCCGTCCCCTGCCCCCGCTAAGCCTCTACCACCATACCTGAAGACAAAGTCAGGTTAGGGGAGACTCCACTTGCTCCAGGGGGGGGGGAAATTCTTCCCCAGGGCAAGGAGAGGCCCCCGAGAAGAGGTCGTCCTGATCATACGCTCCCCCCGGAGAAGACGAAGGAGAGTCCGCAGCCAGAAGAGGAAGGTTGCCGGTAGAGAGAAACGATCCTGAAGGGTCAGCCACCAAGGGAGTCATCAGAGGCGTGTAACCCTCAGATGACACCTAGGAAAGCTTCCTCCGGTACTGTTTCCTCCCTTCGAACCTCTCCCACTGCTCAGCCGACCCGGAGCAACACTCAGTGCAAGGAGAATCCTGTGACCACACATGACCCCTGCAAGAAGAGCGAAGGGTGTGTGGGTCCACATCAACTTTCGATCTAAAACTATTACATTTCTTCCCGCCAACCCCAGGGCACATGCTGGAAGAAGGCGGGCTTACGAGGTTTATTTCCTTCATGAGCTTTCATGATTATGAAAGGAAAACACAAGGCAAACAACCAGGAAAACAGCTCAAAGGAAGCCCGGGCAGAGAGTGAAGTAACACATCTGTACCGCACAACAGCCAAAAGCAAATTGGAATGTTTACATCCAGACAGGCAGGGCTCCCGCTTACCGGATGGTAGTTAACTGCCTAACCACCTTGTTGAAAAGTTCAAAAGTCATTTCCAGCTTCACCAAAAGTAATTCCTAATGTAAAGGACCGATGGTTTGTAGATCGTGTTGGAACAAACAGTATTAACATCTAAATCTCTGCGTATGCAAAAGCATTCAAATCCTCCCCCTTACATCAGCTATCTTTGCAGATATCTCCTAAATGATTTAAACTTGGTACTTGGTCAATTTATGTAACTTGACCACAAAATTTCCCTAAAATCTATGAAAAGTCCAAGACATGGTTTAATGCTACTCCCATTAAATGTTCAAGTTGGTATTATTATGCAAACAGATAATGTTGAATGAAATTAGGATATCAAGTGTACCTTAAACAAGCCTTCATCTATAATATGCACAATCTAAACTATGTGCAAAAAAGAAAAGATCATGAGAGTAGATCAAATCACTGTGGGTTCTAGTGAGTGTTGTCTCTTAGCCATTTTTCTGTTTTGAAGACAAAAAACAGTGAAATTTTCTGTTGTGAAGAAAAAAAAAAAGTAACTTTACAAAGGAGAGCTCCATATCAAAAGAATAAATAAAAATTCATATTTCAAGCCGTCTCCCCATGCAGTTATATAGAAAGGATTTTTTAACTTTCTGTACCCTGCTGTTGTTTGCCAACCACTTCTGCCTCTTTTTTTCCATCTCACACTGCTTTTCAAACTGCACTATTCTTCTGACTAGCTGCTCACCTCCTCTTCTCATCAGCTTCCAACTTCCTCAATTTCATAAGTATGATAGTAAAATTTCACTCCCAATTGGAAAAATGGGCAAAAGCAATCTAGTTTCTTCTTTGCCATTAATCTTAAATGTATGCTTCAACCCAACTCAACTGATTCTAATAAATACAAGGTAGATTTAGGGTACTGTAGAATGTAATTACTCTGGCTGAGGTGAAAGGATCAGGTCTCTGAACTAGTAGAACATTTGTTACCATTGGAACACTTGACTATAAAGCAGGTACTCAAAGAGCACTGGGAAAAATACCTTTAACAGCAGATTAAGATTTACAAATAGGGCTCGAGGTAGAACATTTCTAAAACCTTGGTGGCAAATTGGACTGTGGAGTATGTACTGAGGTGGCAGTAGAAAAATAAAAGCAGCACCAGCCTGAATGTAGTGGAAAGAGTTTGCTAAATTTCTAATATATATAAGAACCATTAATACAAAGCAAAAAAGTTACAATGATCACATGAGGCCTGTACTACTCAATACAGCAGGGATATGGGAAATGGCAAAGAAAATGGAATAGATCTTTAAAATGTTGAGTCCTTGACACCAGGTCATAATCAAAAGGCACTAAAACAATTGCCTTCACTCCACTCATGCTTCAAAATGGAAGCTGAACCAGCCAGACTGGCCCTGCTACTCAAGCACAAGCAAAAGAGCACACTGCTTGTCCTGTGCATTGCACAGGCCAGGACAAAAGTCAGGGCTGATATCCTTGAAGGGCAGGAGCAGAAGTTGCCAGAGCAGCTACAACAGGAGCTGCAGGAACAACACATCTTTGCTGATCATTCACTCTAAAGAAAGAATTCTGAGGCACCATCATTCTAACCAGTCATATGCAAAATCCACAAAACAATCCAAAGTTGTTAACAATTCAAACACAGAAGTACTGAAGTGAAATGCTCCAATAACAGCTATGATTCGAGATACTCCAGAATGTCTGGACAGCAAAGCAGCCAACAAATAAGTGATGGTACTTAGTGAGTGAGCTGGAAGGAATTCCCCCACTTGCTACCAATGATTAATTAACTTGTCACAAAGCTTCGACAACCAAACAAGCTTTTACCACAGGTATTCCATATAGGAGACAAAGGTTTGTATATTTGTAGAAAGAATTAGGAAATGCATGCTTTCCCCTTAAAAGTTTTTCAGCCAAGTGCTAAAATTTAACACCTAAACAGTTTACCATATTTTTTCCTTATCACATCACAAAAATTAAATTACAAGTTAATTCAAGAAAAGCAGAATAAATTTGTAATACATTAATAATGACTTGGATTACCAACCAAAATTTTAAGCAAAGCAAAGCAAAGCAAAATTTCCACATGGTAAAAATATTCTAGATTCACTTTCCATTACAGTACTCACTTTCATCCCACCACTTAACATTACAGTAGTACTTACCTCCATCCTTTCATTCTTAATACGCGAGTGTATATCCAAGTTAGTCGCATCAACTTTCTGCTTCTTCTGAGGAGGCTCTGCTTCAACTGATGTCATCTTGTTTCTTTGGCAAATCAGAATTCTAGGTTTAGTGAAGAGTCTGGAAAAATAAGGTAAATTTAATTTACAAAAAATATTCTAACCAAACCAGTCTATTGAAATTTCTGCGGTCTACATTTTCCCCAAAATATATACAGTACAGTAAGCCCCATATTTGCGGGATATGCGTACCACACACCCCCGCGAATAGCTAAGACCCTAGAACCCTTCTAAAAACACTTAGAGCTGCCTATTTTGATAGTTCACACACAAGAAAAACTAAAAATGCTTACACAGGTATTATCCTACTTACGATGAGGTTAGGTTCCAAAAAAACCCATCGTTTGTTGGACAAAACTTATCTCGAATATAGCCTAGCCATCACTAGGGTATTCCATACCATGTATACATATATGGTAGCCTACCCTACACTATAAAGTGTACTCTATACATACACAGTACAGTAACTATTAATATTAGCTAGTTCTGGAGGTTCATGCAGTGACTTATGATAATTCAATGCAAAGAGAAATTGAACAACAACCAAGAATTAGCTTAGCCTACACTATGGTATATCGCACACATATACGGTAGCGTAGCCTACATTATACTGTACTCTATAGTCACATATTAATATTGTATTATACGTGCATCAACATAAATACGTGTATGCATCTTTTCCACAGATCTTTCAAAATGTTAAGCCTTAATTCACTGTATCCAATAATATTGTAGCCTATATATTCTTATATTGCTTTTGTATTATAAATTGCGATCGTAGCGATCAATGTTTTGGTTTGAAAATTGATTATGCAGTAAGTTTACTTCGCTTTATTTAACTCAGTTCAGAGCACTTTTCTTGCTTCTGGTTAGCGTAAATGAATCTCTAGATACTTTGTTTATACGAAGTGTTTTTTCAAGTAGAAACATAACTTAAATACATCTCGTTGTGAAATTTTTTTAGTTAATAGATGACGCTGGCCATTTGGGGGCATTTGTTTTGTGTACAAAAATCAAGATTTTGTTTGCTATTTTCACTTGATTTCATCATAATATGAGCTTTAGGTATTTATCGTTTATCAGCGTAAAAATAGCAGAACTGTGACGTGTTCTTTCATGCCCAGTAGTTTTGATTGAAATACTTTCTCTCCAATTTTAATTACAGTCAAGTTTCATTCATGTTGCCGATGCACAATAATTTATAGTCATTAGCAGCTTGAACATTGTTTTCTCAGCTTCAGCTACAACTTGCAGGTTAAATTTAGCAGTATATTTCCTTGCCGATCTTTTTTATCCGTGCCGAATAAGGGTATACTGTAATGTAAAAATATATCAGTCCTATTCTACTTAACCCTTAAACGCCGAAGCCCTATTTACAAAAACCCTTAAACGCCGAAGCCCTATTTACAAAAACGTCTCCCGTATGCTCGCGGCGTTAGGAGCTAAGCGCTGCGGAAAAAGTTTTTTCAAAAATCACAGCACGCTTAGTTTTCAAGATTAAGAGTTCATTTTTGGCTCCATTTTTTCTCATTGCCTGAAGTTTAGTATGCAACCATCAGAAATGAAAAAATATCATTATCATATATAAATATTGGAATTTATGACAGCGAAAAAAAACTCGTATATAATTGTATACAAATCGCGCTGTAAGCAAAACAGTTAAAGCTAATGAGTTAATTGTTTTTAGTTGTATTGTATACTAAATTGCGATGATTTTGATATATAACAGATTGTAAAACGATTAAAGCAACACAGAGAAAATATTATCACAAAATGATGCATGAATTAAGAACACGAGACGTAAAAAAGTTTTTTTTCAAAAATTCACCATAAATCAAAATATTGTGCTAGAGACTTTCCAATTGTTTCAAAATGAATGAAATTGATTGAATATTACTAGACTGTAAGTTTTTTAGCTTACAATTGCGTTTTTTTACCATTTCGATCGAGTTAAAGTTGACCGAAGGTTGATTTTTTCTATTTATCGTTATTTATATGAAAATATTTCAAAAATGGTAAAAGCTAAAAGCATGATTTGTTTTTTGTTGTATTCTACATGAAATTGCGCACATTTTGATGTATAACACTTTATGTAACGAATAATATAATACGGCGAAAAAATTACGACAAGGTGACTCAAGAAATGCTAGGATTTTTAGCGGAGTTCACTACGGATGGAAGGAAAGTTTTTTCAAAAAATTCACCATAAATCGAAATATTGTGCCAGAGACTTTCCGTTTGTTGCAAAATGAAGGTAAAGGATTGATTGTTACTAGAATGTAAGAATTTTGGCTTACGATTGCGTTTTTCGAGCATTTCGATCGAGTTAAAGTTGACCGAAGGTTGATTTTTTTCTATTTATCGTTATTTATATGAAAATATTTCAAAAATCGTAAAAGCTAAAAGCACGATTTATTTTTTGTTGCATTCTACATGAAATTGCGCACATTTTGATGTCTAACACTTTATGTAACGAATAATATAAAATGGCGAAAAATTACAACAATGTGACTCAAGAAATGCTAGGATTTTTGCAGAGCGAAGGAAAAGTTTTTAAAAATTCACCATAAATCGAAATATTGTGCTGGAGACTTTCCGTTTGTTGCAGAATAAAGGTAAATGATTGATTGTTACTAGAATGTAAGAATCTTGGCTTACGATTGCGTTTTTCGAGCATTTCGTCGAGTCAAAATTGACCGAATTTTAAAATTTTGTCAGTTATCGTGATTTAAATGAAAATATTTCAAAACTGTTAAAGCTAAAAGAATTATTTATTTTTTGTTGTATTCTACATGAAATTGCGCACATTTTGATGCATAACACTTTATGTAACGAATAATATAAAACGGCGAAAAAATGACGAAAAGGTGACTCAAGAAATGCCAGGATTTTCAGCGAAGGAAAAAGTTTTTTTCAAAAATTTACGGATGCCCTCAGGACACCTCGATGCTTCCTAGGGTCGTAAAGGCACGGGATGTGGTCCTGGTCGCCGGGTCACACGTCATAAACAACACGGCACTGAGAAGCTGGGTCACTTTGGCTGCTGGGTCCTTCTCCAGCATCCCAGTCTAAAACTCGCCTCACACGCTCACTACCGACAGGCAGTATGCGCCTTTCACGGTCCTGACGGCTTTGAGACATCTCTGCCAACGTCCTGTTGCACCACAAATACGCAAACACTCGCCAAAGTTCTGCAAAACATGGATGCGTCAAAAATCGCTCTCTGGTCCGGCGCTGATGCTGTCTGGTACGAGAAGGAGGGAATTCGCGCATGCGTGTCTGGGTGACGCTTATAAACAAAACAACAGCTTGATCCGTGAACTCCCAGCATCCCTTAAGGCGTGTGATTTGAAACCTTCCGCAAACTAGGCCTATAATTATTTTTTCGCGAATATTTAAAAAAAGCATTTTTAGTCGATTTATGGTACGCTCCACTTGACATCCAACAGACAATTTTCGTCGACATATGGTACGTCCATTAGGCGTTTAAGGGTTAACTTCATTTGTACTATGACTACAGCAACTGTGTATTAACGTACGATGGTTGAAATAAAAGCAAAATGGCTGTTGTTATCCGATTCAATGATAAGCAAAACAACAGTTATTCAGTCGGTTGTTTATGGCTGTACGCATTTACGCAAGAGTATAACGTTACTAATAATACATTTATCATTCTCTTTTACTTTTTTAACTAGAAGATGGGATAAAGAGATGGAGGAAAAGAAGTTGGTCTATTGGAATTTGGTCTTTCTCGCTGCCTGATTGCATGCTGCTGCCTGCGCCCGCACGAAATTTAAAAATATTTTATAAATATTGTCGCATCGGTATTAATTGCTAACCCCACTGCAAAATCAAAATTATCGTAAGGCGAATTATCGTAACTCAAGCACTACCTGAGTATTTTCATAGTTTTATCACAAAAATCACAATTTTTGAAAGTAAACTGCATTTTTCCTAACTATACAAACCTGAGATCCTTTACATTAGGAATTACTTTCAGCGTAGGCTGGAAACGGCCGTTAAACTCTTGAGCAAGGTGTTTAGGCAGTAACTACCGCCACATAGGCGGGATTACCCGCCTGCCCGGATGTAAACATTCCAGTTTGTCTTTTGGTCCAGGTTCAGATTGAGGGATGGCATGAGGTGGGCATAATATGTAATGTAAAGGACCTCGGGTTTGTATAGTTAGGAAAAACACAATTTACTTTTAAAAATTGTGATTTGTTCTGACAATATATACAAACCGTCAGTCCTTTACATTAGGAAGACTCACTGGTTGGAGGGAGGAATCTGAGTGAGTCTCCTGAACTGACTGGAGTTCTGCACACCTGGGCTACTCCTGGTCGAAAGAGCAAGGAGGAGTACTGAGCCTCTGACATATTGATCGGAGTGTAAGAACTGCAAGATCAAATGTCAGATACTGGACCTTTCGCATGAGTGAGGAAACATAACTCATACAAAATAGGCTGGAAGAATCTTAGAGTCGGAGGCAGCAAGGAAAGCTGAGATAGGTTCCCCTTATTGCTAGTCTCTCCTTCCTCCCTTGCTAGAGGAAAGAGCGGAATCGCTTCTATGATTCTAGGAGAAAATAGAACGAGTGCTCGATGTGTAGTCTTACCACATCAGCACCAAGTCCAGCAAGTATTGGTTCGAGTCCTTTTCTCATCCCGAAGGAGGAGAAATAGAAAGACGGGGAAGGAGGAGGAAGAGAGGCCAGTGACTCTCGGTATCCTTCTCACTTCCAGAGCCAACACCTTAGGAAAGATGCTACTAGTCCTCTTGAAGGAGCCAGGTAAGACAACACAACTTGTTGAGCAGCCACCACAGGGCCAAGGAAAAAAGGTTCCAAGGGCCTGTGGGCAAGACCATAGGAAGACAAGAGTGTGGTCTATGAGACCACGTCTTGCTTCCAGACCGACAGAAACTTTCGGTATGCGAGGGATGGACCAAGCCATCGACTTTGTGAGCTCTCAGGTGGAAGGTACCAGTATTGTCAGCTGTCAACTGCCGAATACCACAAAGCCAAGAAGAAGATGTGTCCTTAGACACTTCTTCCTTGGGAGAGAGTACTAGCGAAAATGTCAACAACATCCAGGTTAGAAGTGTCGAGCCTTTTTGGAAAGTACCACAGCTCCCTAAATGACAAAGTAATGAATGATCTGGATCATCAACACAAAGTCCAAGGAGGAGGGGAGCAAGAAGGACTCGAACCCGACAACAGATGCCGAAGGATTCGAAGTCCACCTATGACATCCAAGGAGTCGAGGTATTGATCCCCCTTCACCTGTTCTTCAACCTTCCAAGCCAAGGCTGGGGCAAGATGAGAGATGGTCAACCCTAAGAGGGCACATCTCTATCTGACAACTCTCATAAGGGCACGTGCAGCATGGGACAGGAACCCAGAACAAGAGTTACATGCTACCCAGGGAACAGTTCCCTGAGTTCCCTGGGACAGCAAGACCGAAGAAGCTTCTCATCCGTAGCTAAATCTCGACTGAGGAGAAGACTACTTCAGATAGAAGACTAGGTTGCAAGGGCCTATGTTCTTCACAAATGAAAGGGAGAAGCAACCTCACTGGAGAAGACAAGGAAGTCCAGAATTGAAGAATGACTCTGACCCAAGAAGAAGTTCCATCAACGACACCCACCAGCAAAGACAGCTTCATTCCCTGGGAGTGTTGCAGAGGACTTCAAGAGATATCCAGCTATATCCGCTGCCATTCGGCTAGAAAGCCTATGCTTGCAAGGGAAGCTGGAAGGTCTCCCAGTCCCGAACACACCGGGATGTACCGCCCGAAGAACCGCTTCTTGCGTAGCACTGCAGGAGGTTGGGTCAAGCAGAACTCTTCTCGATGCCTTGGCTATCAGGTCAGGCAAGAGGCCAAGTCTTCCAGCATTTGTCTGTAATTCGGGGTGAGCAATGCTTGAGAATCCCTAGCGAAACAGACAAATACAGAGGGAAAAATGTAGATATCAACTTTCCCGAAAAGACAGCATGCCTCACCGCAGCGGCCCCTGGGTCTGGCATGAAGGAGCGAGAAAAACTACAGACTTGTTGTGCAGGGATGAATCTGGTTAAATGAGATGTCGAGTGCGCTATAGAACACTCGAGTACCTGCAAATGTCGACAGATGAAACGGGAGGAAAAAATTATTCCCCTCCTTCTTCAACAAACCTTTCAGTGTCGCAAAACTCATCCTGAATTCTCGGAAGGCCAAAAGGCTGCCTTGAGCCCAGGATGGTGATGAGAAGGTACTAATCGTCTCGGTCCCACACCTTCAAGACAAAGTCTTACAGGTGTGCACCTACTCCTCGATTGGTGAATCCGTAAGCAGACACACAATGTGAGGGGAATATGCAAGCATATTCAAGGGTTCCTTCAATCAAGCATTAGCCTAACTCTTCCCTCATACTTCGAAGAGGAAAGAAGGACGGAGGAATGGAAGCAGACCTCCATTCTCCACCATGGGGAAGCTTCTGTAATGACAGGATACCCTGACAATTAGCTCTAGCCAGTCTGGCATTTCCTGAATCGGGAGCAAAGGAGAGAAAGCGGGATGGATGTTTGATGAAAAGAATTGCTGAGACCTAAGGGGAATAGATACTTCTCCTGAAGGAATCCATTCCCAGGTCTCGGCAATGTCGCTGCCAGTTCCAGAGACTCAATGAGTATCATTTCATTCAGGAATCTGCAGTAGGAGAACTTCTTCCCGGTCGATACTTCTTTCTCTCTTTCCTTCTTCCCTCCTCCCTTATGGGAAAGAGGGTGGGAAGAGACACAGTTATGCGCACTCTCCTAGAAGGGAAGAGAGGGCTATGTGTTCCACAATCTTCTACCGAAGCCTGGGACTTAGGAGTTGAGGGGGGCTGGCTTGGTCTCAAGGTCGAGTCAAAATGACTAAGACTCCAAGGTCTTGGTCATTGTCCGAAGGACAAGGCAGTGCCTTGGTGCAAACCTTGATTACCGAGGTATCTGGCAAATCTCTGCAAGAGAAAGGCAGAACCAAGTAAAGGTTCGTTCCTAAGGGTTGAACCAACTCGGGACTCACGAAACCGGAGATCCAAGTTGGGACAAAATACTTCTTCTTAGCACCAGAATTGCCCACAGAACTGCAGTTGGCCAGACCCTCCGAGGCAAGAAGAATTCATGTTCTGTCAAGGCAGGGGAGAAGCTTGGTGTCTCGACCTGAATGAACTCCTTCTCCGAAGAAAAGAATTCATCTGGTCGAGAACACTCTTGGAAGCAAGGACTGCGGCGGCCCCCGACACTCTCAGCCCCTCGGGAACTGCAAGGGTATGAGTAATGAAGATTACTTATTGGGGGAGCCGTGGTCCTCTAACGGGGATCCTCTCGCTGACGAATCGGCGAGAAATTCTCCGAAAAACAAGGGCGATCGCAACTTGAAGAGGAAGACCCTCGCTGCTTCCGAAGCGTGAACCTCCTGTACCTTTCCCCTTGGAGGGAGACCTTGACAGATCCCATGAAACCCTCCTCGGCTACCTGGTTGTACTACGAGACAGTCAGGGGACCGACACCCAAAGCACGCCAGGAAGCCGAACTCCTAAGAGCTCTCTCTGTCCGTCTTGTGCCTCTCGGAACAACCAGCAGGAGAGGCGGACCGTGAGCAATAATCAACCGAAGGAGATTACCGCCACCCGGGGGAAGAAGAAAGCTTGTGCCGTGGCAAAGCGCTTTCCTGGGAAGAGCAGAAAGTTCACTTGAACAGACCCGAGAACCCAATTCGGAAAAAACTGAGTGGGGCCGAGCTGAGCCACACCGAACTGAGCTGATCACGCGAACGCAATCCAGACTGGGAGGTATGCGGTGGACTGGGAGGCAGGCGGGGTGAGCTGAGCCAGTCTCGCACGCGCAACCAGGGGATGGGCAGGGCGAGCAAGCCGAGCCAATCGCGCAAACACAATTGAAACTGGACAGGACGGAACTCGTCTGCCTTGAACTATTGCTAGTTTCCCAAATTCTAAACTCCTTCGAGGCTGAGGCCCCTCGAGAAGAAGGTTCAAAAGGGAATTCTGTGTCTGCTATCCTGCATGCTCGAACCCTAAGGTTCAAGACACGAGGATGAAACCCGGCCAAGCAACCAAAGCAGCTGGCGGGCGGTATCGAGACACCTGGCGTCTCGGCACTTTCTCTCGTCAGGAGAGCGCTCGTGATTCATAGAATTCGAGCAACCCACGAGACTCCCAAAAATCGGGAGCGGCTGCTTTCAGTTTCCTAAGAAATCGAAAAGAGCCAGGCACAGAACCAGTCTTAGACACAGACTTCCAAGACTGGCAACGAGAGGCTGCGCTCTCGCGGCCCCTAAAACGCCAGACCCCACAGGAGAATATGAATCGGTTCCTGCCTGAGGGCGGGAAGAGCTAACGAGAGAACTTGTCTTCCGGAAGAGAGTCAGTCCCTTAGAAGTCCCGCAGGACTCCCGAAGGGAATCTCTTCCCTGCTTCTTCTGGTGTTCGAACCGATTGGATCGAGACACCAGACTGGGAATCCAACCGAGCACTGGTAAGCACTCGGGGAGCACTTGTGGCGCTGGCAGGAAGAGATTAGACACCTGGGTGCCTCGGCCCTTTCTCTCGCATTGCTCCTGAACTGGGCCAGGGAGAGTACTCTCCAGACCAGATCGGGTCGATATTCCATAGAATCTCGAGCACTCAGAGCGGCTCGCGAACGAGCGCCCGAAGCAGCCCCCGTCTTAGAGGCAGAACCCCTAGGACTGGAAACAGGATCGTAAACCAAGGTCTGAGTGCCGACGGCTCCCAAAACACAAAACCCAGGGCTATGCAAATCGGTTTCCTAACCCAAAGGTCGGGAAGAGCCAACAAGAGACCCCCTGCCTCCTTGGAAGGAGGCAGACCCTAGACGTCCAAGGGCATCGAGGGTAAAGAAGCAGCCTTCCTCTCCTTCAGCCGACGGAGGTCTGTCCAGATTCCGGGACCCCCTTGGAAGAGGAAGTAAAGAGGCAGCAGAAGACAAATTCGAAGATATGATGAAGAAGACGGCGGCCACTTCCACAGGGCGGCTTCCTTCACCTTCACTCCGACATCTTCTACAGGCTGGTGGACATGAAACATCGTAACCTCCAGGGCAGCCACGCAGGAACACAACGGAAGTGGCCCAGGACACGACCACCAGGAGAAGCAGCAGGAACGATCAGGAGCTACGGAAGCAGTTCGGAAGGCAGGAGTACCGCAACAGCCAGGAAAATCGCTTCCACAGGCGACTTCCTTCACCTTCAGGCTGACAACTTCTACAGGATGGCGGACATTGTAACCTCCAGGGCATCTAGGCAGGAACACGATGGAAGCAGCCCCGGCATGACCACCAGGAGAAGCAGCAGGCATGATCAGGACAGCCGATGCAGGAGCTACGGAAGCGGTTCGGAAGGCAGGAGCTACCGCAACAGCCAGGAACGTCGCTTCCATTGGGCGACTTCCTTCACCTTCACGCTGACAACTTCTACAGGATGGTGGACATTGTAACCTCTAGGGTAGCTAGGCAGGAGCACAACGGAAGCAGCCCTAGGCACGACCACCAGGAGTAGCAGCAGGCACGATCAGGACACCTGATGCAGGAGCTACAGAAGCGGTTCAGAAAGCAGGAGCTGCAGCAACGGCCAGGAACATCACATGAAAGTCACCAGCAGCAACAGGAACGACCAGGGCGGCTGCGGCAGGAGACCAGGAAGAGCTGCCCAGAGACTGTCATCAAGTTAACAGGAGCATAACAAAGGAAACAGCAGGAGCAGATGGACCACAGGTACGCCAGAGGCAGTGCCACAGCATACATGAAGGCCAGCAATGACAGCAATCGATCCACATCAGCGGGAACAGAGTCAGAACGATCCCGACGTGGAACTATGTCATCTAAGCAACACTGAATGAACATCGGGACTCCTTCATGCAAGATATCCCCTGAGATATCCAGCCAACTATTGCTGTGTCTGCAATGCTCATTGTCAACCTAAAAGAAAAAGCAAAGATGATTAGAGAGGGAGACTCCACTCGCTACGAGGGGAACTGCCCTACGCAGCAAGAGGAGGTACCCTAGAAGAGGTCGTCCATCCCCCCTCACGGTCTTTGTCCGACGAGCGAGCGAAGAGGGCAAAGGAGAGAGATCTCTACCGAAGGAGAGATAAGGAAGAACCTACATGGAGAGAGAAGGACGGAGGGGAGGCCACCAAGGGCGCCGTGGAAGCGGAACTTACAGACAATGCCTGTAGACCTCCCACCCACCCGCCCTGCAACCCTGCAAGCACAGGCAGTGAAAACAACACTCAGCACAAGTAGGAGGAAGAAGTCATGCTCTTGTACACGGAGGGCGGGAGCCCAAGAAGGGAAGCGAAATCTTACGTCCCAATCAATGTAAGGGAGCGAAGATATTAAATCCCAATCCAATATCTCCGTAAGTACAGGGAAACACCTTCATTATCTAAATAAAGGGCTACTGGAAAAGAAGCATTACCACTCGGTTACGCTTCTCTAAATACGCCCTTGGCCAAAAACCAAGGCACAGAGCAGGGGAACGACAGCTTATGCAAGGTTATCACAAACCGTATTAATATCAAACACGTAATATATACACTAAAATACATTAAGATCCCACCGGGATAATAAGAGCTTAACGACAGTCAGGCAGAGATCCAAAACCACATCTGCAACACATGACAGCCAAAAGCAAACTGGAATGTTTACATCCAGGCAGGCGGGTATTCCCACCTACCTGGCAGTAGTTACTGCCTAACCACCTTGCTCAAGAGTTTAACGGCCGTTTCCAGCCTACGCTGAAAGTAATTCCTAATGTAAGGGACTGACGGTTTGTATACGGTGTCAGAACAAAGTGCATTTAGCCATGAAAATGAGATGAGAAAATACAATAATTAGTTAATATTTCTCAGTGAAAAATACTGTGAATGGGCAAATTTTCAGCAAATAATGTGTATACATGTTCCATAGAGAAATCCGCGAATAGGCGAGTCCGCAAATCATGAGACCACGAATACGGGGGGTTTACTGTACATGTATCGCATTATTTCAAGTACTGTAATACGCAGGAAGTATACAACCCAATAACAGAGATACAACAAAGAAGCCTCAATTACCACCAACCCATTCAGCCACATCCCACCATAAAACACTGTAGGCTAGTTGCACTTCAACTTCTGAAGCTGAACACATCGGTTCTAAACATAACACTACTTGCTAATTTTACAAAAGTCAGAATACAAACTGATATAAGCTGATGCAGGAACAGATAACCCTGACAATATCAATTACAGTATTATTATTGTAATAAAGCAAACAATAGCAACCATGTTATAAGCAGTATACAGTATGTGGCTATGGCTATGATTACTGTATGTAAGTTATACGTTTGGGAAATGATGAGCTTTGTACCAGAATATACCGTTCAGTTCCACAAACTATAGTTTATACTACCATCCTAGCTGAAGAACAAGTACCTTACACAACAATTAAAGAAGAAGAAATAATGCCAAGGCCCTCCACATTCTGCAGGACAAAATAATCATGATTGCAACCAAATCCTGCCAAACCTGCACAGACAGGCTCATACTGTACAGTACTTGGAGCAGTCTACTACAAGGACAGAAAAATAATAATATTATGATATTGTATTATCAAAAATTAAAAAACACAGTGAACCCTTTACATTTGGAGCCCCTAGACAAACTTCTTTTCCATGTCAATTAGATTATAAAAACCTTTAGTAGTTCAATGTCTTCTTTGGGTACGCAAGTTGCACACTTTCAGCATATGTGCATTTATGCACTTATGCTCCTCCCAGGAAATGATATTAGGAGGCCAAAAATATTAATTTCTTATCCTATATATTTTTTTCAGACATATATAATTCTTGAAATCTGGCGACTGTTAAGATTTTCTATGACAGCATGTGATACATACTTTTTACAACTTTACTTCCAAAAAGTTTGACAAAAATCAGCTATTCCTAAAAACTTTTATATTTTAAGTTAAAACTGAGCATCTTTTCTACAATTACTTTTCTCTGGCCTAGTGATAACATCTCAGACCTTATATTTAAAGCTGCAATTACTGCTCCATCTTTGTTGCTAAAAATCAACTGCTTTTGATTTAAGGGTAAGCAAAGGCAAAGATGAGTGGTTCCTACCAACACAAACAATATAAAACAGACAAGATAAGCAGTCACAAAAAAACTAAGATAAGCAGTCACAAAAAACTATCAATGTTTTCTCCTTTGCTAGATTAAGTCAACATAACATAATGGTAGGCTTTCAGGAAGCTCTTGCTTTTGCAAAAGACACTACTCTAAGGTAATTACAGTAACTACTGAATTAGACTTACCCAACCTTACCCAGGCTAACCTGCAAAGTAGCTTATACTAATGAAATATAAAATTTATTCATAGGCCAAGTGCTGAGACCTATAAGGTTATCCAGCAAAAAAGGAGGAGAAATTGTAAAAAGGTTTTAAAGGTTTAACAGAAGGAAAACCTTACAGCTAGACTATGTAGCAATTGTTAAGAATGGGTAGAAAGTAAGATGTAAGAAAGTGAATATGAATATAGGTACACTAAAAGGTATGAAAGGGGTTGTAGCTAGGGACTAAAGTGATGCTGCAAAGTACCTTAAATAATGCCTACAGTGCACTGTATATGTACACTGACAGCACTAACCCCCTACAGGGCAGCAGCAATTACAGTACTGACATATTTCCCATAAGTGCAGTGAACCCCTAGGCTACGCTGCGCGATGTCAAGCTAAAATAGTAGGTGATGAATAAGGGACAAACGAATTTCTTGCAGAGGTGCAGTGAAGTGCTGATGGACAATTGATGCTAATGATAACAGTGTCTTTCCTAAAGACATATATCAAGCATTATCATTAATATACTAGGTTATAAATGGATGATATTTATTGGTGAACATTGTGAGAAGAATCACACTTCAAATAAGTCTCCTCTTGAATAACTATATCTTCCTTCAAGGAGTTCTAATAGGCAGGACCTTCTACCATCAAAATGCAGGAATCATCTAAAGGACACATATAATTACAAACCCTTGATAAATTAACCACAAATAAACTTGCAGCAGGCTTTAGTTGAACAAGCATTGATTATCCTAATCTAGGCCACTATGCTTTGAGCTTATAAGTTCCCATGGCCTAAATTAGACTCGCCTGTTCTAATAAAACCTACACTGAGGATACAGCTGGCCTAATTTAGCCAACTCTGAAGTTATTCCTGAAGTTAGCACATTTTTTACAAACATAATAAAAATGGTTACCATATGAAGGCTCCATTATTTTCATGCCCCAAAGATTTTTCTCTCCAAAAAGTTCTGTGCAACCTGCTGAATGTGAAAAGCATGTGCCAGAAATCCTTTAACCTCCTCTGATGATATAGCTAGAAAATGGTTTTAGCCCTTGATGCTACAAAACTTCTCACAATTAAGAGACTTGAGTTAGGCTAATAATGAAAGGCTGACTTTTAACCTAAACATAACCTATGACATTCACTGAACAGTTGAGGTATCAAAATGCTGTAATAGCCTGAAAGTAATATAATGCACCAATTCATGACTTATCACAGAATCTCAAACTACAGCAAATTTACAAAATGAAGAGATCAGTTAATGGTAATGAATTTCCATTGCCATGAGCGCTACATTAAACTGTATCCTTGTAGGCCAATTATTAATCATCAGTACTTTGAAGGAAGAGCTCTGCATGGATATGAAATTATTTTATGGAACTATGTAGAAAAGGGTGTATGTGATGCAGTACACGGGAGATAACTTGAACAATATACAGAAATGCATTTTTATGAAGCAAAACTCTGCTAGACACCATGTATAGTACCAGGCCCTAGGAGATGAACATAAAACCATAAAACAAAAGACAACACATTGCTTCACAATATTTTGGTGATTTTTCAAGTTTTTGTCCAATAATGTAAAATATCACCCTGTGGAGCTCTTCCTTTGAATTACCATAATCATATATTTGTGCCTGGCCTATTATCAGATTTCGTTTCTTTTGACTGTCAATCATTGTCCAAAAGTAACACAGAAAAGCCTATTTTTACACCTACTTCTTTTTACACAATAGGCCTAGTGCATCTGTTTGTTGTCGGCCAAATGGAATGTCCCTTCGCCGTGTTTAGTACTGGCCCTGGGGGGGTTGGGTACCCATACGTTAACAAGTTATAGCACTTGCCGGACGGGATGTGAACCATTCGAAACAGACGTACCCGTTCCCTGTCTTGTGAAGATCGCGTATGGAAACCCCTTGTTGGATGGACTTCAGGGGTTAATTACAGGTTAATTACACTCGAGCACCAAAAATTAAATTAAAGGTAAATTCATAATTTGCAACCAAAAACTATAGAAAAAGTTAAATTAGAAGGCAGTCGCCGTGGGGAGCTACTATATAGTTCTACCGTTTTACCAAAGGATGTAGGCTAACAACAGTTGTTCATTACGCTGTTTTACCAAAGGATGTAGGCTAACAACAGTTGTTCATTAGGCTGTTTTACCAAAGAATGTAGGCTAACAGCAGGGTAGAACTAAGTTATAGGTACACGGCGGGTATTTAGCGAGAAATGGCAGTTTCTCATAGTATTTTGGATGCTTATTAACAATTTAACGTTAATTTTTGGCGGTCGGCTGTAATTAACTTACAATTTACCTTTGAACTCTACCCTACGGTAATGGGGACCCTGATGGGAATCTGGGGTTTCTATACGCGATCTTCACGAGACAGAGCACCGGGGTACGCCTGTTTCAACGGTTCATATCCCGCCTGGCAAGTGCAATAACTTGTTAACGTATGGGTAACTCCCCGGGCCAGTACTAAACACGGCAAAGGGTATTTCCATTTGGCCGACAACAAACAAATGCACCGCCAGTGTCAGAAGCCCTAAAAGAGTTGAAAAAAACAGTTTCCAAGGTACTACACCTGCCGGACGGGATATGAACCATTCAAAACAGACGTAGCCGTGCTCTGTCTTGTGAAGATCACGTTAGGAAACCCCTTGTTGGATGGACTTTAGGGAACAATTACAGGTTAATTACAGCCGACCGCCAAGAAATAACGTTGAATTGTAAATAAGCAACCAAAATACTATAAGAAACTGCCATTTCTCGCTAAATACCCATGGGTGTCTCTATTACTTAGAAATACCAACAGCAGTTGTTCATTTGGCTGTTTTACCAAAAGGATGTAGGCTAACATCAGTTGTTCACTAGGCTGTTTTAACAAAGGATGTGGGCTCGGCTAACAAAAGTTGTTCAATAGGCTGTTTTACCATAGGTTGCAACAACAACTGTTCAAATCCTTAAGAAATCTGCCTGACCCAACCTGTGGGTTGGGAAGTAGCCTACACTCATAAGGCACAAGATTTTGCCCATTTTTGGTCGATCCCCACACAAGCTGCACTTCCATCACTGCATACAGCACTTGTATCCCCAAGACCTAATCTGAAACTGCGTGAAGTACTATTTATTCTTAAAGACAGACTGCGTAACATACAAACAATGCCTATCTGAGACTGCGTGAAGAAGGCCTAATTCGATAGCGAGGAACAGGCTACAGTACTGGCGGTGGGCCTTAGCTTAAGTGTTAGGCCTAAAGTGTTAAGCCTACCGCATATCAGGGGAATTAAGCAAATACCACCCAAAAAGAAAATACGGTGATCCTACCGAAAATACCCTTAGAGACACAATGTCTAACACCAAAATGCTCAATTAACAGGAAGGTAAATGTATAATGTCATCTCACCCTAAGCGCTACACGAAGAAGCATCCACCTTCACCAATTGAGTTACGCAAAACTCATAACACCCGCCAGTCACTATTACCAAATTGTTCATCAGCGTTGTAATTGCGTAATGCTTGCATAATTTCTCCAAAAACGCAAATTTTGGCTATATTACTTTCAATAACGCGTCAGCATTGCTTATGAAATATAATCGCTGAGGGATATAATTCTTAAACATGAGAAAAATAGGGAAAAGAGAGCAAATGTTGCTATTAATGCACTAGACAGCCACGTTTCTCCTCCTAAGAGGGTGAAAGTGGATGTGGTACCACTGCAAAATTATATAAGTTCGTAACCATGGTAACGTTATTAGCGATGGTTATAATGAAAACTCTTTTTACCAAGTTTTTAACTAATTTTTCACGAAACCAGCTGAATATCATCTATAATATCATCATTCACTTATTTTTTTGACTGCAAAGAAATTTTACATTGCAAGCATTTGATTATATATATATATATATATATATATATATATATATATATATATATATATATATATATATATATATATATATATATATATATATATATATATATATATATATATATATATATATATATATATATATATATATATATATATATATATATATGTGTGTGTGTGTGTGTGTGTGTGTAGTGATATAAAGAAAGATTAAAAGGGAAGCATAAAAAGAATAAAGAGAGGGAGAGAGAAAAAGAAAAGAGAGAGAGAGAGAGAGAGAGAGAGAGAGAGAGAACAACAATTAAGCTTTGGTTGTTATGCATTACGTGGCTAGAAATGTCAAGTAAGCTAACAGCAGGAAACCTTCTTACACGAACTCAAAACAGTGAGCAAGTGTATTGCGCCCAGGGCCATAAAACCGATCATAAAATCTTGAACCTGTGCCCTCGCAACTGAGCTGACCAAGCACCTCGCCAGGAGTTAACGTTCCAGCCATATCTATAACCCCGCCTTCAATAGGAGGCGTTTACATGAAATTCCATGAAAAGGGGCTGGACAAAGTGAAGTAGTTCACCATTTCTCCAATCAAACATTCTAGTGAGGAGCTACTAACAACTCCTCCTTAGGTCATTTCCAATCAAATCCTCTAAGGAGAGATTCTAACAACACCCACAACTGTCCTTCCCAATCAAGCTGTTAGAAGGGAGGCCTTGCAGATAAAATCTTCCAATGAGGTAACTTCAAGGGAGGAGATGGAAGATAGCAAGAAGAACCAGGGGTTCCAGAGCAGAACGAAACCAGAGAAGAGCATTAGAGTTGCTAGTCACCAATACAAGAAGACTCAGTTCTTCCCCCTAGCTTCCGTGGTCCCAACCAGACTCTGACCACGGGCTACTTAACCAGACATATACTGAACTTCGACTAGCAAGAGTGGTTTTTAAAATAGTAACACTGTAACCGTAATTGTACTTGTGTATGTAATTAACTTTCATCATTAAAGTAAGAAGCTACCCATTCGTCTCCATTATGCTTTTCTGAGAGATATAATTACATTTCATATAAATCCCTTCCTAATAATGAACTCGTGAGCTGCTGACTACGGGAAGAGACGCTGTGGACGAATACATTGCCGACTTAGAAGAAAAATGCAGGTAAGAAGGGAACAATAATATGTCACACAAGTTATGAAAATAAACTTGTCCATGACACACACACACACACACACACGTATGTATATATATATATATATATATATATATATATATATATATATATATATATATATATATATATATATATATATATATATATATATATATATATATGTATATATGTATGTTTTCTTCTTTCTCTGCAGCTTTCCTCCACCTGGCTCAGTCAAACACATTTTCCTCTGACAATTTGTCTCTCAGATTTTCTAACTACATCCATCCACCTTCGCTTCAGTCTTCCTCCCGCTCTCCCACCAGGCACCTCCATCTGCATCACTCTCCTCCCTACGTATGTCTCATCCCTTCTCATCACATGGCCCATACCACTGCAGTCTTCTTTCCTGGGCTTTCTTTGATAGTTCTACGACTTTAGTATTTCCTCTTATTCTTTCATTTTTTATCCTGTCCATTTTTGTTACTCCACACATCCACCTGAGAATTTTCATTTCTGCCGCATCCAATTTCTTCTCCTGCACTCTCTTTACCGGCCATGTTTCTGCTCCATGCATCAAAGCTGGTCTCATCTGTCTTAAACACTCTTCCTTTAACCTTTATATTGACGATTCTGTGGTTGCACAAGATACCTGACGTCTTTCTCCAATTTTTCTATCCAGCCTGCACTCTGCGTTTTATTCCTACATCCAAATTTCCATCATCAGCCACTGTTGAACCTGTAAAGACGTCAGACATCTCTTCATTTCCGTATCAATCACGTCATGCATTGCATTTCTTAATATGTCAAGACTCTCATGTAGATAGTCATGTGCAGAATTTTCTGGCCCCTCCACCAATATGTATTTCATCATTGTACATTTATTATGTCTCTCAAAATTGCCATTTGTTTGTCTGTCAACAAACACAAATTGCTCAGAGTGCGGGTCACGGCGATCGGAGGTCAAGCACCACATTTCCATCAGCACTCTGCCATGTATACCTGCGCTCAGGTAATAAAACAAATCAATACCCAGTTGATCTTTCTTGTCCTCACAACTAGTAACCCGAGGAGTGACAGTAAACACAGTGGTTTTGGCTTCGCCATTAACAGACTCACTATGGCCACTTTACATTCAGAGAGCCTTTAACGGAAACACACGGCGACAGAAGTCTAGGCCTCTGAAAGCACCTCCCTCGGAGAACACCCACGCCACTAATGGACTAATTACGGCGTACCCCTTCAGGTACGTTCTGGCATGCTCAAACGGTTTAGCACCGCCATTTACGATTCATGTCGACTATACTCAGAAGTCATTAACAGAACCACACAGTGTATAGTTTTGACTTCTGACGAGCCTAAACACCATTAACGAACTAAATACGGCGCGTACTTCACATTTTGTTGTGAGGAAGAATGTCAGACACTGAGGTTGTAAGGATGGGATAGAGTGACATACTGGCTGGGTGTTGTCTGGTTTATTGGTGGTTCCTTGCTGAATGAATGTACAGGATCTTCGAAGTTGTCATTGGCTGGTGCAAGCCACAAAGTAGTTTCTACACACAGACAGGGCAAAACAGAGGTAACGTTTCGGACATCTGTGTTTGTTGGCAGACAAACAGATGACGATTGTGAGAGACATAATAAACGTACAGTGATAAAACATATTTCAATGGAAAGGCCAGGAAATTCCACATATGGCCAATTACATGAGATTCGAGACAGATTAATGAATACAATGCAGTAGCATAATATATGTGAAATGGCGAGACGTTTGGCGTCTTCACAAACAGAAGCATACATACAGTTTGATACAGAAGATTCGGTGGAACATTATGAGTACATGATTTGAATGCTTGCATGGCAATGCAAGTAGTGGTGATTGTACATAAATCGAGACAACAATGGTTAGGGAGAAACAGATGGAAATATTGTATGGTAGAAGTTGCGTTCCCTGAGAGAGAGAAAACGGGATGCTCTTGCTTATGTCTTGTTTCCTCAATGGATGACGCATTTTACGTTGCCTGAAAGACCACGATGCGGTCTCTTACAAGGTAGAAAGTCATTCCGAGGACTCACAGATCCTCTGCATCCCTCCTCGCCTTTCGAGGCAGCAATAAGCCAGGCGATAAAAGTCCTTCTATTCTCGCGACAAAACACCGCATCCTGGTTTCTGTGGACAGATGTCCATTTCCAGGTGGCGAAAATTATTGACAAGGAGACCAAGGCAGACGTAACCGTGACAACACTTCCGGAGGAGGTCTTCAACAAAATCACCCCATGGTTGGACTCTACAGATAGGCAAAGTCAAGTACAGTGACCTGCAAGACAAGCTCATCAAAACATACCCATGCCCGTCCCAGAGAGAGCCCAACGTGCCCCCAACCTGATGACCCAGCCCCTGGGGGACGCATCACCCAGGGACGCCTGGGATGAACCCCGAGATCTCCTGATGCTGCCAGGGGTCGACGCGGACGGTTGGAGGAGGGAGATCAGCTTGTCACGAGAAATATTCCTGTGGCACCTTCCGCAGGAGGTGAGGGGGGCCAAATCACGGATGTGGACACCCTTTCAGTAGGCGAATTGGTGAACGTCGCACTGTGGCAGAATTCAAAACACAAAAACAACACACAACACAGATACATAGAACATATAACCACACACAACACTCACCCTGATCCTCGGTTGCTGGTAGATGGATTAAGGTGTCCACGGTTGCCAACACAACACACAAAACCACACAAACAAAACTGAAGACAGACTCTACACAACAAGGAAATATAAATAAAAAAAAGGCAATAGAACCATATACACACAAATGAATAGCACACCAACAAGAAAAACTAACAACTCTCGGAAAAACAAAAACTGTCCAACATGAAACCACTGACTGGCACTAGCTCTGACTAAAGACTCCCCAAAACCAGAAATCTCCTTCTGAATTTTCACAGACAGACAGCGCCTCTTTAAACAAACTTCAACTAACGACCCTTATCCCTCCTCCAACAACTGAAACACTCACTAACGACAATTACACTTACTCTCTCTCTCTGTCTCTCTCTCTCTCCCTCTCTCTCTCTCTCTCTCTCTCACAAAACGTTGGGAAATGCTAAATAAAAATTCATTCATCCCTCTATAGCACACAAACTCCAGTAGGCCACCAAGGCCTCCAAACACTCCAACACCCACAGCCTGTAACCTGGTAACAGAAGAAGACGAGGTAGAGGACATAACGCTGTGTACGGGAAGAAAGCACCGCCACAGCAGCAGAGGACGTGGACAAATCCAGCCTGGTGTTGCTTCCATTGGAGGTTCTGAAGCACCGCCAGAAATTGCAGTGCCCCTGTTCTTTCACAAAAACGAGAAAAATTGGCCAGGTAAGTAACAGCAATGGCCACAAACCCTTAAAGACTCTAGACCAGTAGGATTCTTCATCCACGACTCCATATTGAAACAACAGATGTTGGTAGACACCAAATTTCGATGCAATCGGTGTTTCCGCCATCAAGAGAGGATGGTGACCGCACACCCAGCGCCGCACCCGCACCCGCACTGGTGGCCGCAAATAGAAGCCCCACCCGCTGCTATGGAACTGTGACCCACAGAATATCCATCCTGGGCCATAAATATGATTGGCCATTCGTCATCGCGGACGCCAAATTCCCCTCCTGGATGCTGATTTCCTCGCACACCATGGACTTCTGGTAGACATCGGCCGAAAATACCTGCTGGATACCAGAACATGCTGTTCCTAACCGCTCTCCACTGGGCCGGGGATGCTTTAATGTCAGCACCCTCCTCCACGAGTTGCCTGACATCTTCAACCCAGAGCTGCATCAGTTGCCGGGAGCCCAGTCCAGACACCGCATCCATCACCACATCACCATGACAGGCCAGCCAACACACACCACATTCTGGCGCTTGCCACCCAAAATACTCCTAGATGCTAAATGGGCCTTCACTGAGATGGGACAGATGGGCATCTGCAGGAAGGCATCGAGCCCGTGGGCGTCCCCCTCCAAGTGGTAAAGAAACCAGACGGCTCCTGGAGGCCCTGTGGGGACTATCTCTGGCTGAACCTAGTGACAACTCCAGACCACTATCCCCCGCCAAACATGCAGGACCTAACAGGAACCCTGCACAGGGCCAAGATATTCACAAAAATTGATTTGCTAAAGTCCTATTTTCAGGTACCAGTACATCCCGACGAAGTTCCAAAGACAGCCACCATCACGCCGTTCGGGACATATACCTTCTCCTACTCCACCTTCAGCCTCAGGAACGCCGGGGCCACATTCCGATGCCTGATGGTTAGCATCTTGGGGGACCTACCTTTCTGCGTCTGCTACGTGGACGACATCCTGATCTTCTCCAGGTCCCCAGAGAAGCACCTGGGTCACATCCGGGCTGTGCTGAAACGCCTTCAGGAGAACGGACTGGTCGTCAGATTTGACAAATGTACCTTTGGAGTGGAGAAGGTAGACTTCCTCGGACATGAGGTCCCTCCAACAGGTGTCTGCCCCATGGCCTCCAAGAGGATGTAGTGAAGGATTTTCCAACACCAAAAACGATTAAGTCCCTACAGGAGTTCCCCAGCATGGTCAACTACTACCGACAATTCGTGTCAGACATCACCCACATCATGTATCCCCTAACTGGAGTGCTGAAGGGGAAGCCAAAAGCACTGACTTGGGAAGTCCCGCAGCAAAAGGCGTTTGGACAGATGAAGGCAGCCCTCACCAAAGCCACCACCTTAACATATCAAGACCCCACCGCCCCCCTGAGACTTACCACCGATGCCAGCAATGTCACTTGCGGAGCCATGCTGGAGCAGACAGTAGACAGTTCCCCCCTCCCACTTGCATTTTTTAGCCGCAAGTTAAAGCTGCCAGAGACCTGCTACTGTGCATTCGACAGGGAACTGCTGGCAATCTACCAAGCCGTGAGGCCCTTCAAGTACCTCTTGGACGGCAGCCCATTCACCATCCTGACAGACCACAAGCCGTTGGTACAAGCGTTCACGAAGGCTGGAGATGCATGGTCGGCAAGACAGCAATGGCACCTGGCTGCTATCCCTGAATTTGGATGAACCATCAGTTATATCCCCAGCAAGATGAACCTGGTAGCCGACACCCTATCAAGGACTGAAATAAATTCAATCCACCTGGGCATAGACTACGAAGACCTGGCGAAGGAACAGTCTGCAGACCCGGAAAGGGCAGCTTACCACATGGCACTTACAGCACTGAAGTGGGAAGATGTGCCAATAGGTGAATCCGGATCGACACTTCTCTGCGATACCAGCACAGGCCGCCCACTCCCCCTGATACCCACAGTCACGAAGAAAGCAGGCATTCAACATCGTCCACAGGTTGTCCCATCCATCAGAACGAACAACAGTGTGCCTGATGACAGAAATTTGTGTGGCACGGGATCAGGAAGGACATACGTGAATGGGCGAAGAACTGCACACTGTGCCAGACAAGTAAGATCATAAGGCACACGGAATCAGGCATCGGAGACTTCCCTCAACCACGACGGCATTTCAGGCACATCCACATAGACGTTGTAGGACCTCTGCCACAATCAAGGCGCACCAGATACCTCCTGACGGTCATAGACCATTCCACAAGATGGCCGTAAGCAACTCCAATGGTAGAAGCATCAACAAGTGCCTGCACAGAGCCCTACTATCAAGTTGGATAAGCCATTTCGGTGTGCCGGACGATATAACTACTGACAGGGGCCCAGCATTCTTATCGGAACTCTGGGCCTCCCCGGCATGCCTGATGGGGACAACACTCCATAGTACGATGGCATACAACCCTGCGGCCAAAGGTATGGTGGAAAGGACCCACCGTTCATTGAAAGCAGCTCTGATGGCACGTTGTACTGACGAGAATTGGAAGATGCAGCTGCCCTGGGTCCTGCTGGGTCTCTGCACCACACCAAGGGCAAACGACGAGGAATCTCCCGCAGAAAAAGTCTACAGCGAAGCATTGACCGTACCTGGAGAATCCTTCCCTACAGAGCCGGATATACATCCCTTCCAAGAATAAGAGAAATTGCAAAGAAGTTCGCGCCCTGCCAGAAGACTTTCGCGGACAGGGCCCATAACTTCAGCCCAGAAGGCCTGAAAACTTGTACACACATCTTCATGAGGAACGACACCCACCGCCCACCCTTGACCAGACCAATCAGAGGACCATACCGAGTCGTCAGTAGAACATTTAAGGCCTACCTCATCAACATCCATGGGCGGGAAGACTGGATATCTATCGACAGGTTAATGCCAGGCTTCCTAATGGACAGCAGAACCCGGGAGGAAACCGGCAGACGTTCCAGAATTCCTCCACAAAACAAGACCTCGGATGAAGAGATTGGCATCCTGAAATGAGGCCGAGGACGTCCCAAGGGCCGCACTAAGGATCATCTGCCTGGCAAAATTGCCGGATGACTCAGCAGTGGAAACCGCCCCACAACTGCAGATATCAAGAGCTCGTGGTCCGCTCCTGCTCCCAAGAAGACACCGTGATTGACATTTAACAGATCTTCCAATCATTATTTCATAATAATTGTCTTGGGGTGGAGTACCTGTAAAGACATCTTCTTTACCCATTAATTACAATCATGTATCGCATCTATTAACGTAGCAAGAATCTCATGTATTTATTTGTATGTAGAATTTCCTGGCCTTTTCGCCCATATATATTTTATCACTGTATGTACATTGTCTCTTGTTATTGTTATTTGATTGGCTGTTAACAACACAAGTTGCTCTCACTCAGCGTGCGGGTCACGGAGGCCAGGGGTCGGGCACCACATTTCTGTCTACAGACTGCTATTTATACTTTATGCCCAGGTAATAAATCAATCAGTACCTAGTTCTGTCTTCTTTGACCTCACACTATTAGTACTTCATTTAAGAGCACGTTCTTCAAACCGTTCATCAATTACGTTCAACAAAGTACCTGTTACGCTCTTCAAGCTACTAGTACTTCATTTAAGAGCACGTTCTCCAACCAGCTCACATAAAGAACTGTCCTTCGAACCTGCGAATTACGTTCAGTTGGGATAATATAGCCTGTCCCCCTGTAAAAAGAAAACTTCCCCCAACGCCTCGGCAATATGGCTTCTTACTCCGACAACATCACTGCCATTGTCACCGCCATTGTCACTGTCATTGTCATGGGACTCAAAGGTGAAGAACTGCTAGACTGGGTCGATAAAAAGGAGAAAGAAAGAGAAGCCAAGGAAGAAAGGGAGAGGTAAGAAAGAGAGCAAACCAGGCTAGACAGGATAGCTAAGTAAGATCGGGATCGAGCCCATGAGCTCACCATGGCCGCCCAAGTGGTCCATAGCCCTGCAATCACACCTTCACCATCCAATATCACTGCTGCCAGCTCCATGATGCCAAAATGGAATGACCCCAAGCCCAAGGCCTGGCTCGACCAAGTGGAAGAGGTCCTCAGGAATTTCAAGCCCCAGCCCGCAGAAATCTCTATGCTGCTGTCAAAAGATCTGGAGGGAAAGGGCCAAACCACGTTCCGCTCCATCCCATTAGCAGACCGTGGAAATCTTGCAGAGGTCCGGAACCCCATAATTAAGGCCTACGAGCTCACCCCCAAAAGATGGAGACAACATTGGAGAGGACACCCAAAGGAGGCAGGTCAAACATGGGCCGACGGACATGCTCAAGCGGTGGCTAGAATCCTGCAATGCTACCTCTGTGGAGGAAATAATAGAAACTTTCCAGCTCGAGGACTTCCTACACTATGCCTCTCCGGCCCTCGCTACCTGTCTCTGCGATAAGAACCCTTTAACACTAGATGAGTACTGCCGTTTGGCAGATCACTGGGACACTCACCATCCTACAGTCAGTTCCTGGGGCCGTAAGATTTGGCCCTCTTCCCCTACCTCTGGTCAGCCTCTGCCCAAGAATGGGCACCCTCACAAAAAGCCCGTGTGTGGCTGCTGTAAAATACCGGGGCACTCCACAGAACAGTGCCCCTCAAAGGCTGAGAATCAGCCAGAAACTCCCGCTAAGTCCACCAATGAAATCATGCCAAACCGAGCCACGTCTAATGGGACAGTGCCACGCCGAGACTACAGCAAAAACTATTGCACTGCTTGTCAGGTTCAAGGACACTGTGCTCTATGGGCAAAATATCTTAGTAAAACAAAACCAACCGTCATTGCTTTGGCACTGACAAATCCAAAAACCTTAGGCCCTCCACCAGAAGGTCCCATATCTGTGGCACCTCCCAGAGGTGGCTACCCCGTCAGCCAGGTCACAGCATTCGATGACACTGGCATGCAAATCTCCCTCATAAGAGAAAATAAGGTCCCCTATGGGGCCACCATTGACAGACGCAAACTTATTACAATGAAGGGTATCAATCGAATGAAGATGATTCTCCCCACCGTCAAGCTAAGGGTCACAAGACCTCGAAGATCAAAAATCTGCACTGTTGCAGTAGCTACTCACTTTCCAGGAGGCTATGACCTCCTCCTGGGACAGGACTTCTGGTCCCCTTCTAAGTTACAGAAATCCAGGGGTCCTAACCCTTCAACAAATAGATAAAAAACCAAGAGAGCTCAAGGACTTTCCTTAAACTCACTGCCAGTGGCACTTGAGTGCTCTGAGCAGTGCCAGGTTCTGACTGTCGAGCCCCTGATAAATCACATTCCAGTGCCAGGCCTTGCCACAGTGCCAGTGCCAAGGCGCACCCTGAATCTTCCTCTAAGGGATCCCAGTCCAGGTTGCCTCTCCCCCTCCGGCTTGGCACCGCTACCAGTGCTGGTGCGAAAGCCAATCCACATATACTCTGGTCCCCTCCGGATCCCTCTGACCTCAGCAGAAGCTCACCGAAAGATGCAGCCTCGCAACCCATGCCTGAGCTGGTCATGGCAACCTGCAAGCCTCTCATGCCCACCACAATCTCTTCTCCTCCTTCCCAGTCCTCTGCAGACAAACACATGAATAAGGATTCTGCCATATCACAACTGGCCGATGAATTCAAGGAATTGCGATGACTAGTAGTGGAGCTTGCAAAGAATGCCCCTACTTCAGCTATCAAAGAAACTGGGACAGGTGGCACTTCTATGTCTCCCTCAGACTCGGTTCCACCGATTCCCCTACCAAGGAGGTCCACCGAAGAAAGGTCACAGGCACAGATAAATCCAGATATTCCAATAAGAGCTGTTGAGCTCTCCTCACACTAGTGCCCTCTGGCACAGTGCATCACCTTTATCTTACGAAGAACTTTGGCACCTCTGTCCAGAGGAGGATGCCGGGTTTCTTCCCCTGTTTATTCTTCTCACAACTGTGTGATTAATTTCTTCTTGTAATGTTTCCTTGTACCACTCTGATAATTTCTCTGTCTCTTTCTCTTTCCAATCTTCTAATTTAATATTTTCCTGGCAATCTCGCCCCTTCATGAACCCTTTGTATAAACCTATAATGGCTCCTCTGACTTCCTACTTAATGCCTGCAACTGCAAGGTAACTTTTAAATTGAATATAACAGCCTTTCGGCCTAACTGCATGAGTGTCGCACCCTCTGGCTGCCTTTTGTTGCCCTATGGGGCTAAAGAGTGAACCTAGCCAGCCTTCATAGGCTAAGAATTGTATTTCTGGCATATTAATCATAGCTTTTACTTACTCTTGCATCTGTCATCTATTTTACTTGTGACTCGCAAAGCCCATGTACTTCACATACTTGACTGTCCTTCATTGTACTTAGCTTTGTTCCGCAAGGCAATCGTGTTGTTATTGCCACATCTGGAACCGTGCCAACGCATACAAGTATCGTGGCACCACCTAACGTAAGCCCACGAATACTTCATTGTAATGGTTCCTCAAGGCCCCCCTAACAGCATGACTTTGGACTGTCAAAGTAACCTTATTAATTAAGTACTTGTCTAACCTGAAGTTCAATGCCGTACTAATCTTATTATTGTTCTCCATGTTGTTACCTAGATTCTTGAAATATTAATTCATAGACCTTTTCATTCTGTATTTGCTATAATGCTGCTTTAACATAATAGCATGAGAGATAAATGACTTTAACTTGCACTGTAACGTAAACTACATAAAGTCCAATTTAAAAATAAGTGATATGTACCTTGCTTTTGATCTACTTGCAGAATCAATTATTTTTCTGAAATGTAATGTTACCACAAAAGGGAAGTAGAGAGTTATCAGTTTGTTCAGTTGAGTTCACTTAGTTGTTGACATTTCCACCCAGTTCAAGGTCCAATTGTCAACTTTGTGGGGGAGCTGTTAAGTGGGAAACCACTTCTGAAAGCAAACCAAAACATCCAAACTGTTTTGCACCCCAAAATAAAGTAATTTCGCACTGATACCTAACTGAGGAGGGCGTGAGAAACTCAGCCCCTATGTAAATTTCTCTCCATTCTCCCCTTTTTGGTGCATCTGTAAGAACAGGATTGAGTGACATACTGGCTGGGTTTTGACTGGTTTATTGGTGGTTCCTTACTGAATGAATGTACAGAATCTTCGAAGTTGTTATTGGCTGGTGCGAGCCGCAAAGTAGCATCTACACACAGACAGGGCAAAACAGAGGTAATGATTCGGAAGTCTGTGTTTGTCGGCAGACAAACAGATGGCGATTGTAAGAGACATAATAAATGTACAGTGATAAAACATATATCAATGGAAAGGCCAGGAAATTCCACATATGGCCAATTGCATAAGATTCGAGACAGATTAATGAATACAATGCAGTAGCATAATATATGTGAAATGGCGAGACTGTAAAGTCCCCGCTGAGCGGGTTTTCTGTCTCCAATTTGTATATCATGAGTTCCTCTTTCTCATGTATCAGATTGTATTCAACTCTGTTTCTGTCCATTTGTATAACTCAAAGTGTATTTGTTCATTGTATTTATTGTTAATTGTTATTGACCTCAGGTCACCCTTGTTCTCATTGTATTCCACGGCGTGACATCAGTCCGCCGCTATATAAACCGCCTGGGTCACCAATAAAGCAGCAGTAACTTTATCCTGCTCGTTTCTTTCGCACCTCTTAAAAGACGTTTGGCGTCTTCACAAACAGAAACATACATACAGTTTGATACAGAAGATTCAGTGGAACATTATGAGTACATGATTAGAATGCTTGCATGGCAATGCACATAGTGGTGATTGTACATAAATCGAGACAACAATGGTTAGGGAGAAAAAGACGGAAATATTGTATGGTAGAAGTTGCGTTCCTTGATAGAGAGAAAACGGGATGCTCTTGTTCCTTCTTTGTCTGGGTCCCTCCGAAGATATGATGCACGCACGCACTCACACACACATGTGCTCGAAAGAGACCGCCATCGGTGCGATGTGTCTCGTACAATACTCGCCCCCGCAAGCAAGGCGTCGATGCGGAAATCGTCTTGCTGACAATTGGAATTGGCTCGAAGGGCTTGGGCTAGGGGCGGGTAGGAGGCTGAAGGGTGGTGCCAGCCGGCAGGAACTCGAGGAGGACGGTAGCGGGTTGAAGGATGACGTCGGATGATCCTTTGGTAGCCAGCTCGAGGGGGGCGGCAGTAGGCTGAAGGATGACGGCGGCTGATCCCTCGGTAGCCAGCTCGAGGGCTGAATGATGACAGCGGCTGGTCCTTCGATAGCCAGCTCAAGGGGGGCGGCAGCAGGCTGAAGGATGACGTCAGCTGGTCCTTCATTGGTCAGCTCGTCTGCTACGAGTTCGGGGGCGGCTTCAGGCTTCCTGGAGGAGGCGTCCAGGGCTCCGGTGGTGGGGTGGGTAATCTCGGAGGGTCAGACATCTATTGAAGACTCTGGAACAGCGGGAAGCGGGGAGGAGGCAAAGGGTTTGTTGGCACGTGGGTCGTCATCTTGTGTCGGACATCTGCCATCGGCTCCTTCGTGTCACTTCGGGGTCACCAGTGTAAGGACTGGATTGAGTGTCACTGGCTGGGTGTTGACTGGTTTATTGGTGGTTCCTTACTGAATGAATGTACATGTTGTTGTTGATGATTAAGCTGGCCTTATGCCAGCACGGGCTCTTGCTCATGGAGCAGCCCGTAATGAATGTACAGAATCTTCGAAGTTGTTATTGGCTGGTGCGAGCCGCAAAGTAGCATCTACACACAGACAGGGCAAAACAGAGGTAATGATTCGGAAGTCTGTGTTTGTCGGCAGACAAACAGATGGCGATTGTAAGAGACATAATAAATGTACAGTGATAAAACATATATCAATGGAAAGGCCAGGAAATTCCACATATGGCCAATTGCATGAGATTCGAGACAGATTAATGAATACAATGCAGTAGCATAATATATGTGAAATGGCGAGACGTTTGGCATCTTCACAAACAGAAGCATACATACAGTTTGATACAGAAGATTCAGTGGAACATTATGAGTACATGATTAGAATGCTTGCATGGCAATGCACGTAATGGTGATTGTACATAAATCGAGACAACAATTGTTAGGGAGAAACAGACGGAAATATTGTATGGTAGAAGTTGCATTCCTTGATAGAGAGAAAACGGGATGCTCTTGTTCCTTCTTTGTCTGGGTCCCTCCGAGGATATGACGCACGCACGTACACACGTGTGCTCGAAAGAGACCGCCATCTGTGCAATGGGTCTCTTACACATCTGTTTGTTTTCTAAAGACCTGATGACTGCTTGGGTTACCTCTTTTCAGATAAAAGGCGAATGGAGACGAAGCCTGCCGAAAATCCGCCAGAAAGGTTATGTTCCTCATAAAAACTGGAGAACATGTTGCCAGAAGTCACCGGGATTTGGGAAAGATCCCAACATAGAAAATGAGGACACGGCCGCCATCTTGCGATGACAGTGACCTCTGGGAGGAGCAAGAAAATAAGCCCCCGAGGTCATATAAGGCGAGAAACAGCAGCCATCACTACACCCCATCAGCAGACTGACACACTGCCCCCTTGCATGCTCCTGAGCTGACCCCCACGTGGTCACCTTTGAACCACCCAGTCGCATTACCTGTGCATTTTCCTATTAAATTCACCTCTCCAGAAGTGGTGAAATTCGACGAGGCCCCTCCATTGCTCTGTTATAAGATAACGTCCTGACTAGAGGTTTTTTCAACAGTCATGTATCTTTAATCTTAACTGCACTCTCATTTTCTTTTCTGAAGCGCGAGTTATCATAGAGACCTGACTCACTTAGCTCAGTGTGAATTTTAATGCAATTATATCATACCAGAATCGAGTTACCTTGGCACCCTCTATGCAGCCCTCGATTTGCCCGAGATCGTTATAATTATCCTTGTGTAACTGCTGGCATTATAAAGAGGATTAATCATAGACTTCAAATTCTTAGCAGTGATAGCATAACTAACCATGTGGCAGCTCCTGTTGGATCTTCCTATCACTCCTCAACCTTCTGATTGATGTGTTTAATTGTAAATATATTCCCTTTAAAGTAAACCTAAGTGTTTATCTGCAAGCCCCTTGTTGAAGTATGGCCCCTCAGCCCAACTGTTTTTCTATCACGTTTCCTGCCTGACCTATCAGTTGTAGTCAGATTTTCAAGGTGTACACGCAAGCCCCTGTTTAAGAGCTAGACCCCAGATTGGACCCCGAACAAGGAAAATAGTAAGTAGGCCAGGTGAGAATATATATAATATATATATATATATATATATATATATATATATATATATATATATATATATATATATATATATATATATATATATATATATATATATATATATATATATGACTATTTATCACATCACCGTGATTCATATACAATCAGAAAGCTACAAACGTCCTTTAATATCCAATTATTTCTACCTCGAAATAATATATTTTCATATATGTTACCAAGGAATTTTTTAGTTGATAATAAGTCCACCATCCCGTGGGGTCCAACCAGCGACGGACGAGGACTCAGGACTACAGGGACACACTAACCCATTCGGCCACAAGAGAGGTTATAAGTGAATATCGCCTCCCATCAACTCACCCCTGTCGAACTCAGGTGTTTTTGCATTTGGAGACGATATCCACCCACCTCTGCCATGTTGACCGTGTAGTGCGTTTGTCGCAAGTAGCCATATTATGACTATTTATCACATCTCCGTGATTCATATACAATCAGAAAGCTACAAACGTCCTTTAATATCCACCCGCTCTACCTCGGAAATAATATACTTTCATATATGTTACCGAAGGGGAATTTTTTAGTTGATAATAAGTCCACCGTCCCGTGGGGTCCAACCAGCGACGGACGAGGACTCAGGACTACAGGGACACACTAACCCATTCGGCCACAAGAGAGGTTATAAGTGACTATCGCCTCCCATCAACTCACCCGTCGAACTCAGGTGTTTTTGCATTTGGAGACGATATCCACCCACCTCTGCCATGTTGACCGTGTAGTGCGTTTGTCGCATCGTAGCCATATTATGACTATTTATCACATCACAGTGATTCATATACAATCAGAAAGCTAGCGCCTTTAATATCAATTCGCTTTCTACCTCGGAAATAATATATTTTCATATATGTTACCGAAGGGGAATTTTTAGTTGATAATAAGTCCACCGTCCGTGGGTCGAACCAGCGACGGACGAGGACTCAGGACTACAGGGACGCACTAACCCATTCGGCCACAAGAGAGGTTATAAGTGAATATCGCCTCCCATCAACTCACCCGTCGAACTCAGGTGTTTTTGCATTTGGAGACGATATCCACCCACCTCTGCCATGTTGACCGTGTAGTGCGTTTGTCGCACGTAGCCATATTATGGGTTAGTGCGTCCCTGTAGTCCTGAGTCCTCGTCCGTCGCTGGTTCGACCCCACAGGATGGTGGACTTATTATCAACTAAAAAATTCCCCTTCGGTAACATATATGAAAATATATTATTTCCGAGGTAGAGCGAATTGATATTAAAGGACGTTTGTAGAAGTTTTGATTATATATATATATATATATATATATATATATATATATATATATATATATATATATATATATAAAACTAGTTGACAAAACGTGGCGCTGCCTGGGAAAACTGAATGATAGTCGATCATTTAGCACAGAAAGGAAGTAACATGTGGTGTGGTTTTGATGAACATGTTTATTTAAAGCAATGAATTCTAGACAGTATTATAAAACAAGAAAGAAAAGCATTTCTTTCTTGTTTTGTTTGTGTGTTTGAAAGCACACTGTAAATTCCGGAGGCTTCTGGGAATTTCAAAGGCGTCTGGGACTTCCATCTCCCTCCCCCTTCCCTTCTCTCCCTCCTCCTTCCCCCTCCTGCCCCTCTCCTCCCCTTCCCCTCCCCCCATTCCCTTCCCTCCCCTTCTCCCTATTTGTTGTATTATTGCCTCTGATTCTATTTTTTTTTAATCTTCCGCTGTGTGCTCTCATATTCTCATGCAATGATTTTGCTTTGCGGAGCGAATACCTGGTGTACATGACATAACTTAACCTCAGACTTCCTTTCTCCCTACAGGTTAAGAAGACCATATATGTTTCGCTAAGTTTATTGTATATTATAATGAACAATCATTTTGTGTGATTCCATACAGCCCACCACAGAGCTATCTGTCCCCTCAATGAACCTACGGTAGTAAGGAGAAATACCTTTTTTGCAGGCTTTTTTTTTGAGTGGAATTTTATTTGCTTATTAGCTACTTAATGCTTTCTCTCCGTTCTAAATACCTTGATACCTCGGGTGAGGTTCTCATTTAAATAGAAATAAATAATGATTCTGAAACCCATCTGAGTCATTCTTTCATGTGCGCACGAGAGAGAGAGAGAGAGAGAGAGAGAGAGAGAGAGAGAGAGAGAGAGAGAGAGAGAGAGAGAGAGAGAGAAATGGCTGAAGTGTAATTAGACCAAATGCCAGGCACTGAGAGAGAGAGAGAGAGAGAGAGAGAGAGATGGCTGTAGTATAATTAGACCAAATGACAGGCACTGAGAGAGAGAGAGAGAGAGAGAGAGAGAGAGAGAGAGAGAGAGAGAGATGCTGTAGTATAATTAGACCAAATGCCAGGCACTGAGAGAGAGAGAGAGAGAGAGAGAGAGAGAGAGAGAGAGAGAGAGAGAGAGAGAGATCTTTGATATTACATTTCTTATGATCTAATTAATTCACGCCAGGAGACACATTAAACATGAAAGATCTCATACACGTTACCTTTCATCAGATATTTTAAACAATACTAAATCCAGCGTAAACTTATAAACTATTTTAAACTGTAAGATCTCATCAGAATGTTTAAAAATACTTAAAAGTAAATTTTAGTGAAATAGCATTACTTAATACCAAATGGCAATACCGCCTCTAGCTTTAATAAGGGGAGAGCTTTAAACTCCGTTGAATTAAATAGCTCAGTTCAGTTTGAATGAATACCTTTAAATCCTTCCCGGCGAACGAATGGTTTGAATTTGGTTTAAATCATCCTCCACCCCCGATCATTTACGTAAGTCAGCAGACCTGAATCTTCTGAATCCCACTGGGCCATTTAAATCGCTCCTGGGGTTCACTGTAACGGGGCTCTTGATTGACAGGAGTTTAAACGCTGTCTTTTTTGTGTTTAAGGCGCGAAAAAAAGCTATTTCAAGCCGATGTGATTTCGTTATTGATTTTTTATATAATTTAAGAAGTAAAGAATATTCTTTCGTCTCTATGTTATTATTTTTAAGAACATTATTGCGAAAATACATTTGTAATTTCATTAAATTAAATATATATTGCCTTAATAGCACAGGATATTAGACGCTGCTTCCAAGTTATTTTGCAACTGCAGTGAGTATACTATACTGCTCACTATTTATCAGTAGACTGTGTGAGTTAATTTGGAAAAATTAAGAGTTTTTCATTTTTTAACATTCATCTTTTTATGAGCATTTACAAAAAGAATGTATAGGCCTATTACTTCGCATCCTGTACTTTACTTAACATAGGACAAATTAAGGAATTCATTTTATTCTAATGTCTAGACTAGATGAAATGAATTTATCGAAGGTATATTAAACGTTGACGCTCGTTCTGAAAACAACTTGGAGTTGATTCATATTATACGGTTACATTTCGTGAGTCCTTTGTACACACACACACACACACACACACACACACACACACACATATATATATATATATATATATATATATATATATATATATATATATACATATACATATACATATACATATATATGTACAATTACAGTGCAATTAGAGAACACAGCGACGAGACTGGTCACCCTTTTACATATTGATGATTTTTCTGTTTTAACCACTGCTCAATTTGCTACAGACCTCGACATTTTAAAAGTTCTGCACTCCATCAAGATAAAACCTACCTTGGCTAGATATGTGGCTGCAACCTCACTTTTGTGTTTTTAGTCTGCGTTTTACTGGTTTGTATATTGATTAGTTTGTTTGTTGTGCCTTTGGACCTTCAGTTTTTGTAACTTAATTTTTTGTATTTTGCTTCATTTTATTTTATTCATTTATTTATTTTGATTAGCAATCTTTTAAACGCATTCTTATAATTTTTATAGTAACTTTTGCTGTATTATTTTGAATTTGAATTTTAATTTTGTATGTTGATGACGAGTGAGAGTACTGCTCGAAACATGTCCCAATAAAGTTGTGTAAAATGCTGTTCCAGGTTTTGGCCTTGGTGTCCTTACTGATATGCAGATGGAGCTTCCCTGTTGGTGTATCCATTGCTATATATATATATATATATATATATATATATATATATATATATATATATATATACATATTATACACACACACACATATATATATATATATATATATATATATATATATATATATATATATACAGTATATTTATATATGCATATTCAGGAATTACATATAGAATAAGTTTGCCTCTTGATAAATTGGAAGTCCTGACATACTGATATGCATATATATATATATATATATATATATATATATATATATATATATATATATATATATTTATATATATATATAAATATATATATATATATATATATATATCTATAAGTGTGAACATAACTAAACTTGTAAACTTGTATGTATGTAAACTTGTATGTATGTAAACTTGTGCTCTATAGAAATCTGAACCGCTGGACCAATCTAGACAAAATTTTGCATGTGGCCCTAATTTGACCCAAGGAAGGTTTTTGAGTAGGTTTCAGACATATACCCTTGCCCTCCAGGGTGTCTTATCTACTGAAGATCCTAGCAAAGACCCAGCCATGGGATAATGTTTTGGACTGGTGTGAACCATATAGTCAGGAATGTAGGTTCATACACTTTCTTATCATCTGTACAAACTAGAGAGAATAAGGTTCTGCAGCAGCGGTGGGTCAACATGTGACTTGCTCAGTGTCGGGCCAAGTAACGTGATTGGAATTGTGGCCATGCTTAGAAAAATTTTCATACATCTCCTCTGAATTCTTTTGTGTAAAGTATGTGTACTATAATTGCAAATGCTTTTCTTTCCTGTGATTAATAATTCTGTCTAGAATTCATTGCTTTAAATAAACATGTTAATCAAAACCATATCATGTCTTACTTCCTTTCTATGGTGAATGATCAACTGTCATTCAGAGTTTCCCAGGCTGTGCCGGGTTGGTCGGGCTAATATATATATATATATATATATATATATATATATATATATATATATATATATGTGTGCATATATATACACATATATGTACATATCTGTTATAATCTGCTATTGCATTCAGCAGTCTGCTGTTGATCTTTCCTTTGTTCTTTCACACTCAAAGAGGCTAATCTTGTCCTCGATCTTGGCTTTAATTCCCATTAATCTTGTCCTCTCAAAGGTTGTACTCATAGTCCTGAATTGTGTGTGTCCGGCCCGCTACCTTTGAATTTTCCTACTAATGTTATTTATAATTTATTCCATATGTTAGATATTTCAGTTTTTCCCCTATTTTACTTAAAACTGCTCCTATGTAATTTTTGATGTCTTGGTTCATATTTTTAAAAATCTTATTCACCTATTCTCTGTCCCTAGGATTCTTATTTTTATGAATTAAGTATTTCATCTATCCCTTACAGGATGTTTTCTTAGCGTCATTACATTTGGGGTTACTATTTTGTGACGTCCACTAAATATGAATTTATTAATTTATTTTGCTCTATAAGATGGAACTGTTGTAAAGGTGCGCCTAACTTCGTTTCTACGTGCTGTTGCATAAATTTACATCACGTCTGCTAACAGCAGCCATATCAGTCAAGAAGATAGAGAGGAATCGTATTACTATTTGCAGATCTGTCGAAAGAAGAAATTGAAAATAGAAAGGAATTTATACAAGAAATGTCTGGTACTACAGAGAAAATAAATAAAATGGGGGAAAAATAGAACGTGCAAGGAAGCCGTTTCAAAGTGGAATCCCGTCTACTACTACTACTACTACTACCACCCCTACTGTAATTCATGCCGTCACGACAACCATGTCGCACCCTCTGAAGAAACCTCGCGCTGTTTTTCCAATCGAAGATTACGTGGAGGATGATAGTGAAGATGAAGAAATGCAAGATGAGTGCATTGGACAGACGGTAATATGTCAATTAGTATTTAGGCTCGACCGAGTCGAGGGTTCCTCGTTGCACTCTCGCCAGTTTTCTGTTGCTTGGACACGATGCTGTCTAGGCTCGGCCCAAGTGTAGGCTATAGTAGCAAGTCGCTGCAATCTGCTGCTATCTTTTCTTTAAATCTGCTTCTGTTACTTTATTTTTGGGACTTGCTACTATCTTTTCTTTAGATCTGCTTCTGTTACTTTATTATTGAGATTTAACATGCTTAATCTTTTCGTGACTTCTTCATACTGTGATAGCTCAGGCTAGCTCCTACAGTTAGGGTAGATCTAAGCCAGCTGTCCGCGATGAGCTAGACTTTGGCAGTTGATGTTTTTCTAAAGAGCTTTACCTGCTGAACAAGAATTTAAAGTAATATTTTGTCGCTCGGCTGTAATTAAGCTGCAAATTATCTTAAAATTGTAGCCGATGGTAAAGGGGCCCTATTTGGAATCGGGGTTTTGGGTGGGGCAAAACACTTTCGAGAATAGCGAATGGTAAGTGGTACCCATTGGGGATTCGGGGTTTTGGGTAGATTACAGTTTCGTATGCTGGGCCGCCTAACTCATTCTTCCCGACCGAGATCCCTCCGCCAAGGTAAGTAGTTCTACCTAAACAGCTGACGACCAACGACCAAATGCCCCGAGTCCCACCGACCCGACCCGACATGCCCCGAGACCTACCTTTCCCGCGACCTTCCTCAGTCTCTTCCGGTTCAAGCCTTGCAAACATGGCTACTTGCGTAACGATCCTACCCACGCGAATTTGCATCTAAGAATCCTGTGACCCTCATGGACTTAGGAGTTATGTGCCACGAAGAGCGTTCGTTGCTCGTTTACCTCATGAAAAGTGGCCTACTTGGCGACTTTCAGCGGGACTTGTGCAAAGTGTGACGAAGGCACCGTCGTCCTGATCAAGCATGGCCAAAGCTTCATTTGGCGATGTAACCTCCAACGATGTCGGAAAATTACATCCATCCGGTCTGGCTCTTTCTTTTCGGGTTCCCACCTTTCTTTCAAAAGCATTTTGGTGCTGATTCACAGCTGGATCCATGAACTTCCCAGAAATATGTCCGATGACTTTGGATATTGGGTCTCCCAATACCTTAGTAGACTGGTTTAATTTCTGCCGGGAAGTTTGTATCGATATTTTGATTCAGGACAACCGGAAAATCGGGGGGCCAGGACACATCGTGGAAATTGACGAATCCAAATTTGGAAAGAGGAAATTCAACAAAGGCAGACGTGTCGAAGGTTGTTGGGTTCTCGGCGGGATTGACCGCGAAACAAAAGAAACATTCTTTCAAGTTGTACCAGACCGATCCGCAGAAACATTACTTCCAATTTTAATTGAAAACATACACCCAGAATCAACGGTAATTTCAGATTGTTGGAAATCATACCACACTTTAAATCACCATTTCAAAACACACCTTAACATCAATCACACATTACATTTTGTTGATCCCGACGATACAAGCATACACACAAACACAATAGAATCCACATGGCGGGTGTTGAAACGTAATGTTTTGCCTAGAAGCGGTACCGTAAAAACCATGTATAATTCATATTTTTCTATGTATTGTATTAAAAACGTTACTTAACTAATGTCCTTGCCCTTTAAAGCTTTTCTGGAATTAATTAAACGTGCATATCCCTTGAATAGAGCTGTTTCAACACCCGCCAAAATGCGGTCTAATGTTCCCAAACACAACAATCACGGGACGCAGCCATCCAAACGGATTGGTCAATTACACGAGGTCCTGTTCCCCAGTTCCAGTTGTCCAGATCCCGCCAAAGCCAGTGCCCCAGCGCCAAAACGGTGGAGCCACCAAACCGCCAGTACGGATTTCTCAGACGATTCCGACTTTGGTGAGGTAATGCGTGCAATTTCTAGTTATATATTTACTAATTTCACGGCCCATCTGGGGTCCGGGGGCTCCAGGTAAGGACACGCCGTCCTGTGTTAGGTTAGGTTGGTTTCGTTAGTTTTGGTGGCGACCTAGGTCGGTGGTCCAGGGGCAAAGCCCGCCAGGTAAGGGCACGCCGACCTAGGTTCGGTTAGGTCGGTTTCGCCAGGTTGCGTCGCCATCTTGTTGTATCCGTCCGCGGTACCCACTGCCACCTGGTGGTGGGTCTCGACTCTGAAAATCGGCAGCCAAACCCACAGCATACTAAAATGTAACCGCGCCAGTAAATAACTTGGGAAAAGGTATGGCCACCTTATTATTGTATTTTCTCGGTAATTTTATATATTAGCTCCACGCCTGTTTTTACCTTTTCAACTGGTTTTTTCTGCACTTTTTTGGTTTCTGATACTGGCGGTGCATCTGTTTGTTGTCGGCCAAATGGAATGTCCCATTGCCGTGTTTGTTACTGGCCTGGGGGGGTTTGGTATCCATACGTTAACGAGTTATTGCACTTGCCAGATGGGATATGAACCGTTCGAAACAGACGCACCCGTGCTCTGTCTTGTGAAGACCGTGTATGGAAACCCCTTGTTGGATGGAGTTCTGGGGTTAATTACAGGTTAATTATGCTCGAGCACCAAAAATTAAAGGTAAATTCATAATTAGCAACCAAAAAATTGTAGAAAAAGTCAAGTGCCGTCGGCAACGCGGAGCTACCCTTTAGTTCTACCATTTCCTCTTATATATGTCATTTGGAACACAAAAACAAGCATTAAAAAAAGGGGGAATAAATGGACAGCGGGAGCCGTTCCAAAGGCACTTTTCATGCATTACTACTACTGCTGATCCTAGGCCCTATCACGCATGTGCGGTCTTACAGGCGAGCCAATCACCCGGTGCCTCCAACTGAGAGAGTAGTATTCTAAGCTGGTGTTCCGCGGTGAGTTAGACTGTGGCAATTGACGTTTTCCTGTGTTATTTTACTTGCTTTACAAGAATTCAAAGTAATATTCTTTTTACATTTTTTGTAACCCCTGTGGCTAACGCGTGCAGTGAAACATTACCGCCTGCCAGAACATATGAGCTTGCCAAGAATATTTCAAAATGCAGATAAGGCGCGAAACACCGTTCCGCCACCCGTTTACGTTTCTTCGTTCCTGACCAAAAGCTTTGAATAGTGTCCAGTCAAGCTAGACTATGCTAGTTGACGTTTTTCTGTGTTGTTTTACTTGTTTTTGCAAGAGTTTAAGGTAATACAGTATTTTGCTGGCTGGCTGTAGCTAAACTGTAATTTACCTTTGAACTGTATAGGTCGGTGCAGGGGATCCGTTGGTACTGCCATGTAGCCTTCAAAGGTCAATTATAGTTTAGTTACAGCTGGCCGACAAAATATTACTTTAAATTCTAGTAAAGCAGGTAAAATAACATAGGAAAACGTCAACTGCCATAGGCTACCTCACCGCGGACAGCCAGCTTACAATTACCTAGGAAACTGCCATATGAGCTAAAATAAGCATGTGAAGTCTTTTGTAAAATAGGTGTTGAAGGCAATTTAGAATCATTATGGCATCTTCCCAAATGCTGAGACAAAATTGAGTGGCAATTGGACACTTCCTTCCCAGCGCTCATTTAACGGTGTACTGACACTAATTGCGTATATATGTAATGCTTATAGATATTACTCAAGATTTTAGTTGTAATCACCACGATAAAACAATATTTGTTCCGACACAATATACAAACCCTCGGTCTTTTACATTAGGAATTACTTTCAGGCATAGGCTGGAAACGGCCGTTAAACTCATGAGCAAGGTGGTTAGGCAGTAACTACCGCCAGGTAGACGGGGATACCCGCCTGCCTGGATGTAAACATTCCAGTTTGCTTTCGGCTGTTATGCGTTGCTGACGTGTTTTCGTTCTCTCTGCTTGACTGTTGTTAAGCTCTTATTATCCCGGTGGGATCTTTCTGTATTTTTGCTTATATATACGTGTGTTTGATATTTATTAACACAAACCCACGATTTGTGATAACCTTGTATAAGCCGTCGTTCCCTACCTGTGTCTTGGGTTTGATGGCCAAGGGCATAACTGGAGTAGTGTAACCAAGTGGTAATGCTTCTCTCCAGCAGCCCTTTATGTAAATACTGAAGGCGCCCCTGTACTTTCGGAGATATAGTTTGGGACGCAATATCTTCACTCCCCTACATCCATCGGGATGTAAGAGTTAGTTCCCTTCTTGGGCTTCCGCCCTCCGTGTATAAGGGGCATCACTAATTTCTTCCTACTTATGCTGAGTGTTGCTCGCCGCCTGCGCTTAGAGAATTGCGGGCCGAGTGGGAGGTTGCGGGCGTCGTCGATAAGTTCCGCTTCCACGGCGCCCTTGGTGGCCTCCCCTCTGTCCTTTTTTCTCTTCCCATAGGTTCTCCTTCTCCCCTTTAGTAGATCTCTCTCCTTCGCCCTCTTCGCTCGCTCGTCGGGTGAAGACCAGGGGCGGGGAGCGATCGGGCGACGTCGTCTAGAGTACCTCCTCCCGCTGCGTAGGGTAGTTCCCCTTGTAGCGGGAGGAGCCTCCCTCTACTAATCATCTTTGCTTTTCTTTCAGGGTGACAGTGAGCATCGCAGGCATAGCAGTAGTTGGCTGGATATATAAAAAAATATCTCGCATGAAGCAGTCCCGACATTCATTCAGTGTTGCTTCGGGATTGACCATAATACCTGATTAGATAACATATTTCCACGTCGGGATCGCTCTGACTCTGTTCCCGCCGATGTAGATCGATCGCTGTCATTGCTGGTTTTCATGTATGCTGTTGCAATGCCTCCTGCGTATCTGTGGTCCATCTGCTCCTGCTGTTCCCTGTGTTATGCTCTTGTCAACTCGACGACAGTCTGTGGGCTGCTCTTCCTGGTCTCCTGCCGCAGCCGCCCTGATCGCTCCTGTCGCTGCTGGTGACTTTCAAATGACATTCTGTCCGTTGCAGTAGCTCCTGCCTTCCGAACTGCTAACGTAGCTCCTGCATTGGATGTCCTGATCGTGTCCGCTTCTTCTCCTAGTGATTGTGCCCGGGGCCGCTTCCGTTGTGTTCCTGCCAGCTGCCGTGGAGGTTACGATGTCTGCCATCCTGTAGAAGATGTTGGCGTGAAAGGGAAGGAAGTCGCCTTGTGGAAGTGACGTTCCTGGCCGTTGCAATAGCTCCTGCCCTCCGAACCTGTGCCGTAGTTCCTGCATCGGCTGTCCTGATCATTCCTGCCGCTTCTGGCGGTCATGCCCGGGGCCGCTTCCTTGCGTTCCTGCCAGCTGCCCCAGGGGTGATGATGTCCGCCATCCTGTAGAAGATGTCGGCGTGAAGATGTAGGAAGTTGTCCTGTTGAGGTGATGTTCCTGGCCGTTGCAGTAGCTCCTGCCTTCCGAACCACTGCCGTAGCTCCTGCATCAGCTGTCCTGATCATGCCTGCTGCTTCTCCTGGTGGTGGTGTCCTGGCTGCGTCCATTGTGTTCCTGCCGGACTACCCTGGAGGTTACGATGTTTTGTGTCCACCATCCTGTAGAAGATGTCGGAGTGGAGGTGAAGGAAGCCGCCCTGTGGAAATAGCCGCCGTCTTCTTCATCTTATCTTTGATTTCGTCTTCTGCTGCGTCTTCCCTTCCTCTCCCAAGGTCCAAGGGGGTCCCGAGAATGGGACAGACCTCCGTTGGCGGAAGGAGAGGAATGCTGCTTCTTCCCCTTGATGCCCTTGGACGTCTAGGAACTGCCTCCTTCTGAGGAGGCAGTGGGTCTCTCGTTGGCTCTTCCTGACCTTCGGGTTAGGAAACCGATTCGCATAGCCCTGGGTTTTGTGTTTCGGAAGCCGCGGGCACGCAGACCTCAGTTTGCGATCCCGTTCCAGAGGTTCCGCCTCTAAGACGGGGGCTGCTTCGGGCGCTCGTTCGCGAGCTGCTCCGAGTGCTCAAGATTCTATGGAATATCGAGTATCCCAATCTGGTCTGGAGAGATTTTCCTGGGCCCAGTTCGGGAGCAGTGCGAGAGAAAGGGCCGAGGCACCCAGGTGTTTCGGCTCCTCTTCCTGCCAGCACCGCAAGCGCTCCCCGAGTGTTTGCCAGTGCTCGGTCAGGTTCCTAGCCTGGTGTCTCGATCCTGTCGGTTCGAACATCAGAAGAAGCAGGGAAGAGATTCACTTTGGGGGTCCTGCGGGACTTCTAAGGGACTGACTCTCTTCTGGGAGACAAGTTTCTCACGTTGGCTCTTCCCGCCCTCGGGCGGGAACTGATTCGCATTCTTCTGTGGGATCTTGCGTTTCGGGGGCCGTGAGAGCGTGGCCTCTTGAGGCCATGCCCTCATTGCCAGTCTTGGAAGTCTGCGTCTAAGACTGGTTCTGTGCTTGGGTCTTTCGATCTATTAGGAAACAAAGCAGCCGCTCCTGATTTTTGGAAGTCTCGTGGGTAGCTCGAATTCTATGAATCACGAGTGCTCTCCTTACGAGAGGCACAGGATGAGAGAAAGTGCCGAGACACCCAGGTGTCTGGTTGCTGGGACACCCAGGTGTCTGGGTGCCGAGACGCCCGGGTGTCTGGGTGCTGAGATGCCAGGTGTCTCGATACTGCCCGCCAGTTGCTTCGGTTGCTCGGGCGGGCTTCATTCTTGTGTCTCGAACTTTAGGGTTCGAGCATGCAAGATAGCAGACACAGAATTCCCCTTTGAACCTTCTTTTCAAGGGGCCGCGGCCTTGAAGGAGTTTAGAGTTCGGGAAACTAGCAATTGTTCACAGCAGGCGAGTCCGGCCTGCCCAGTTATGATTGTGTTCGCGCAATTGGCTCGGCTCGGCCCCCGGTCGCACTTACGAGACTGGCTCGGCTCGACTCGGCTTGCCAGACTGGCTTGGCTCAGCTCAGCTCGCCCCGCCTGCCTCCCAGTCCGCTGCATACCAACCAGCTGGATCGCGTTCGCGTGATCGGCTCGGCCCTACTCGGTTTTTTCTGATTCGGGTTCTCGGCTATGTTTGAGTGAACTTTTTGCTCTTCCCAGGAAAGCGCTTTGCCACAGCACAAGTGCTCTTCTTTCCCCGTGTGGCAGTAATCTCCTTTGGTTGATTATCGCTCACGGTCCGCCTCTCCTGCTTATCTTACTGGCAGGACAGGTAGGGATACTCTTTTCTCCTCACCTGTTCTCTTCTCCTCTCAGTTGTTCCGAGAGGTGTGAGACAGACACAGAGAGCTCCGACGAAATTTTCTTTCGGAGTTCGGCTGCCTGGCGTGCTTTGGGTATCGGTCCCCCGATTCTCTCGTATTATAACCAGGTAGCCGAGGAGGGTTTCATGGGATCTGTCAAGGTCTCCCTCCAAGGGGAGAGGTACAGGAGTTTCATGTGTCAGAAACAGCGAAGGTCTTCCTCTTCAAGTTACGATCGCCCCCATGTTCTCGGAGAACTTCACACCGATTCGTCGGCGTGAGGATCCCCAGGACAGGACCGCGGCTCCCCCAATGAATAACCTTCATCACTCGCAACCCTTGCAGTTTCCGAGGGCTGAGAGTGTCAGGGACCGCCACGGTCCTGGCTTCTGAGAGTGTTCTCGACCTGATGAATTCTTTTCTTCGAAGGAGTTAATTCAGGTCGAGACACCAAGCTTCCACTCCTGCCGTGACAGAATGTGAATTCTCCTTGCCTCGGAAGGTCTTGCCGACTGCAGTGTTTTGGGCAATTCTGGTGCTAAAAAGAAGGACTTTGTCCCAATTCGGATCTCCGGTTTCGTAAGTCCCGAGTTGGCTCGACCCTTAGGAACGAACCTTTACTTGGTTCTGCCTTTCTCTTTCAGAGATTTGCCAGATACCCCGGTAATCAAGGTTCCCACCAGGGCACTGACTTGTCCTTTGGACAATGGCCAAGAACTTTGGGTCTTAGTTATCTTAACTCGACCTTGAGTTCAAGCCAGCCCCCCTCAACTCCTTAGCTAAGAAGTCCTAGGCTTCAGAAGAAGTTTGCAACTGCTGATGCCTGGACGAAATGATACTTATTGAGTCTCTGGAACTGGCAGCGACATTGCCGAGACCTGGGAATGGATTCCTTCAGGAGAAGTATCTATTTTCCTTAGGTCTCGGCAATTCTTTCCATTGAACTTCCATCCTACCACCTCTCCCGTGCTCCCGATTCGGGAAATGCCAGCCGGCTAGAGCTAATTGCCTCGGTACCCTGTCACCTTGCAGAAGCTTCCCATGGTGGAGAATGGAAGTCTGCTTCCTTTCCTCCGTTCTTTCCTCTTCGATGTATGAGAAAAGAGTTAGGCTAATGCTTGATTGAAGGAACCTTCGAATATGCTTGCATATTCCCCTCTCATCTTGTGTCTACTTATGGACTCACAGATTGAGGAATGGGCGCACACTGGTAAGACCTTGTCTTGAATTTGTGTGACCGAGACGATTAATACCTTCTCATCACCGTCCGGGGCTCAGAGCAGCCTTTTGGCCGTCCGAGAATTCAGGATGGGTTTTGCGGCACTCACTGGTTTTGTTGAACAACAAAACCACAGTAGTGGCATTTGTCGACAAACAAGAGGCAATCGTTTTTTCCTCCTGTTTCTTCTCGACATTTGCAGGTACTTGAGTGTTGTTCCATTGCACACTCGACAGCTCAATTAACCAGATGCATTCCTGGTAGGGATGTATTGGTAGGCAAGCCTGGCCTCGGGTTTGAGTGATCGGGACGGAACATGCTGCTCACTCTTTCTTCACAAAGATTCATGCAGAGACTGCTCGACTGAGAAATCCCTACCGTCCTTCTGTTGCCTCCCTGCACACAAGTCGGTAGTTTTTTTTCGCTCCTTCATACCAGACCAGGGGCCACTCTGTTGAGGCATGCTGTCTTTTTGGTGAAAACTTGATATCGATGTTTTTTTCCCTCCGTATTTGTCCGTTTCGCTAGGGGTTCACAAACATTACTCACCCTGAGTTACAGACAAATACTTGAAGACTTCGCCTTCATCTGACCTGATTGCCGAGGCATCAAGAAGAATTCCGCTTGACCCAACCTCCTGTAGCAGCTACACAAGAAGCAGTTCTTGAGGCAGTACATCCCTGTGTGTTCAGGACTGGGAGACTTTCCAGCTTTCCTTGCAAGCGCAGGCTTTCTCGCCGAGCGGCAACGGATATAGCTGGATATCCCTTGAAGTCCTCTGCAACACTGTCCCAGGGTGGTGTCATTGTCGGAACTTCTTCTTGGGTCAGAGTCGCTCGTCGAGTCTGGACTTCCTCGTCTTCTCCACCGAGGGTTGCTTCTCTCCCTTTCATTTGTGAAGAACGTAGGCCCTTGCGACCTAGTCTTCTATCTGAAGTAGCCTTCATCTCCTCGGTCGAGAGTTAGCTACGGACGAGAAGCTTCTTCAGTCATGCTGTCCCAGGAAACTGTTTCCTGGGTGGCATGCGACTCGTTTAGGGTTCCTGTCCGTGCTCTGCACGCGCCCTACGAGAGTTGTCAGATAGAGATATGCCCTCTTAGGACCATCTCTCATCTTACCCTGGCCTTGGCGTAGAAGATGGAAGAACAGGGATGGGGATCATACCTCAACCCCTTCTCAGATGTCGTTGGTGGACTCCGAATCCATTGGCATCGACTGTCGGGTTCGAGTCCTTCTTGTTCCCCTCCTCCTTGGACTTGGTGTTGATGATCCAGATCATTCGTTACTTTGTCTTATTGGGAGCTGTGGTACTTTCCGAAAGGCTCAACATTCCTAACCTGGATGTTGTCAACGTTTTTGCTAGTACTGTCTCTCCCAAGGAAGAATTGTCTAAGGACACATCTTCCTCCTGACTTTGTGAAGTGATCAAAGGAGGTACTTGGCAGCTGACGACGACGGTACTGGTACCTTTCACCCGAGAGCTTACGAAGTCGATGGCTTGGTCCATCCCTCGCATTCCGGAAGTTTCTGTCGGTCTGGAAGCAAGACGTGGTCTCTTAGACCATACTCTTGTCTTCTTCCTTCGGTCTTGCCCACAGGTCCTTGGAACCCTTTTTCCTTGGGTCTGTGGTGGCTGCTCAACAAGTTGTGTTGTCTTACCCGGCTCCTTCAAGAGGACGAGTAGCATCTCGCCTAAGGCGTTGGTTCTGGAAGTGAGAAGGATTCTGAGAGTTACTGGCCTCTCTTCCTCCTCCTTCCCCATCCTCCAACTTCTCCTCCTTAGGGATGAGAATAGGACTCGAACCAACAGCTGCTGGAACTGGCACTGATGCGGTAAGACTACACATCGAGCACCCGTTCTATTTTTCTTATAGAATCATAGGAGCAATTCCGCTCCTTCCTCTAGCAAGGGGAGGAAGGAGAGACTGGCAATAAGGGAACCCTATCTCGGCTCTTCCTTACTGCCTCCGACTTTAGATCCTTCCAGCCTATTTCACAGGAGTTACGTTTCCTCACTCATGCGAAAAGGTCCAGTGTCTGACATTTGATCTTGCAGTTCCTACACTCCGATCAATATGTCAGAGGCACGGTACTACTCCTCGCTCTTTCGACCAGGAGGAGTAACCCAGGTGTGTAGAACTCCAGTCAGTTCAGGAGACTCACTCAGATTCCTCCCTCCAACCAGTGAGTCTTCCTAATGTAAAGGACTGAGGGTTTGTATATTGTGTCGGAACAAATAACAATTTTTAAGGTAAATTGTATTTTTCCTAACTATACAAACCCGAGGTACTTTACACTTTATGCCCACCTCATGCCACCCCTCAATCTGAACCTGGACCGAAAGGCAAACTGGAATATTTACATCCGGGCAGGCGGGTATCCCTGCCTACCTGGTGATAGTTACTGCCTAACCACCTTGCTCAAGAGTTTAACGACCGTTTCAAGCCTACGCCTGAAAGTAATTCCTAATGTAAAGGACCTCAGGTTTGTATAGTTAGGAAAAATACAATTTACATTAAAAATTGTTATTTTATATAAGTAACTTACCAAGTAATTACATAGCTATAGTTTCCACTTAACGGCAGCTTAGATTAAAAATTTCTCGGGTAGCGCTTCATTATAGTTTGTGCAGGTGATCAGCCCGTCTCACTAATGGAATATTGGAACGACCTAGCAAACAATTCTCATTTGTATGTAGGTGTAGGTTGGGATGAGAAGACATGGAAGAACTTAACTTCTCTTCTTTCTAAGCTAGAAAGAGGAATATAAAGAGGAAAGTGGCAGCTAGAACTGATAGTAAAGGCTTACATAATAGCTCGACTCCCAAACTGGTGAGTATTGATGTACCCATTGTTACCTCTCCTGTTTCTAATGTGTCTTTTGCACCAAGCCCTCCCACTCCTCCCTCACCTGGCTCCTGTGCTCCCAAACCAGACTGCTTTGCCAATCTAGAGAGCAAGTTTGACAAAAAGTTTGGTCTAATGGTAAGTACAGTGACACAACTGGGTGAATCAGTGCATTTCTTGATGAATAAATTCAGTGATAAAAGTGTCAGTGAGGTGATTGTGGAGGAGGTGGCTGCCCGTCCCGCCAACTCTTTTAGACAAAGGTCACTGCCAGACTCCCCTAAACCTGGGAGGAGAAATACTGGAGGTCCAAGGGAGGTTGGTAGGATCTGTACACGGGTAGTCGCCCCCTCGTTCGGGCCTGTTGCATCCCAGGCTGCGACAGAAGGCTGTTGGAGAGGCCTCTCTCCTGAGCCCAGGAACACCTAGCCAGTGGCGTTTCTTGAAGAAGTCTCGCCTAAAATTACTCGCCCCTTAAAGAAGCATTCTTCTGGTTTGGAGCAATCCCCTAAAGAGCCTCTCTGGAGCCCCCAAGTGTCCTGCAGCTTCTGGAATAGCCCCAAGTGGCTACCTTTTGTTCAACTGTCTCCTGACCGCCGGTATCTGGTGCTCAGGCGCCCTTCATCATCGAAGCCCCCAGTAGTGCCCAAGCATCGTTTGGCCCCCGAACTTCTGTTATCTCACAAGCGCCCAATAGTGCCCGAGTGTCCATCTGCCGGGCACCCAGTTCCAGCTGTCCGCTTGGTGCCAACCCCAGCTATGTGCTTGGCGCCAGTTCTCTTGCATCAAGTTTCTTCAGTTGCGGATGAGAAGTTAGATCTTTCTCTAAAGCCAATTCAGCACCAGCTGAATAGTATTTTAGCTCTTTTGAAGAGACCTCTTCCATCGAAGACTTCCTTGGACCTTCGGTTCTGTAGTTATCATCGGAAAAAGAGGAGTCAGTGCAGGATTCCTCTCTGTCGGCATATGTTGCCCTCCTGAATGTTTTTCTTGTGGCATTTCCAGACTACTTCTCGCTCACAGCTCCTGCAGCACCACAGTCAACCTTTTTAATGAATAACCCATCTGACTACTCCCAACTCCTGAGGATGGTTCTATCTTTGTCTGCTAGGAAGGCTATGGAAGATGTGGATCTTTGGCTTTTAAAGAAGATTCAAGGGAAATCTTTTTCTGCATTTCCCCTTCACACCTTTCTAAGAGTTGCTACCAGTCTTATTCTACTGGAGAAGCTCCCTCCTTGGAAGTGGCTGCCTCCTCCCAGGTGGACTTCTCTGCACTGATAGAGTCTGCACACAGGTCCGCATTTTCTGCGGCTAAAGTGATGTTTTCTGGGACGGAAATTGATTACTTTTTGAAGAATCTCTTCAAGACTTTGGAAGTGCTAAGTTTCCTTGACTGGTCAGTTGAGCTTTAGCAAAAAAGATACAGGACTTTTCCCCACTCTCTGAAGATTGTTCTCTAATAGATCGGACAGAGCTATTAGAGATGCTTCCCAGGAACTTGCTTCCCTTTTTACCATGGGAATTTTAAAGAAAAGAGAGCTCTGGTGTTCATTCACCTCCGAGAGTGTTATGCCCCTATGAGGTTAGCTCTCATTTTCTCCCCCCTTGATTGCCAGCGCCTTTTTCCACAAGCAGTGGTGAATGAGATTACTCTTGAACTCCAGAAGAAATGAACCCAGGACCTTTTGGCCAATCAGCCCTAGGGATTGGTCCACTTTTTCTTTCAAATCAACTTCACCTCTTCAGAGACAACCCTTTTGAGGAGGAAGACAGCGATCTCAGCCTCGACCTCGGGCTAGCGTCCGTTTCTCCTCCTGAGTCATTAAGAAGTCTTCTTCAAAACCTTCATCGAGAAAAGGAAGATGTAGTCCTCCATGCACCCGTGGATGCCAGGCTCCAACTATTTTGGGAGAGTTGGAGTGCCAAAGTGGTGGAACCATGGATTGTAGAAGTACTGAAGGAAGGGTACTCAGCTCCTTTCAAAAAGAAGCCACCCCAAGTCAGCACGCCGATTGCACTGACCGTGTACTCCACAGGATCAAAGAAATTTTTAGCCCTGTCAGAGGAGGTCTCATTGCTTCTCAAGAAAGAGGCAATAGAAGTGGTAGAGGACATCACGTCAATGGGATTTTACAGTCGGCTGTTTGTGGTTCCATGATTAACTGGAGGATTGAGGCTGGTCCTCGATGTAAGCGCCCTGAATGTTTTTATTGAGAAAACAAGATTCAAGATGGAAACCAAGATTGTTCCGACACAATATACAAACCCTCGGTCCTTTACATTAGGGATTACTTTCAGGCGTAGGCTGGAAATGGCCGTTGAAACTTCAAACAAGGTGGTTAGGCAGTTAACTACTGTCCGGGAGGCGGGAGTACCGCCTGCCCGGATGTAAACATTCCAATTTGCTTTCGGCCGTCGTAGAATGCGGAAGTTGTTTCTTCGCTCTCTGTCTGACTGCCCTCTTTTCTCCTTTTTTGGTGGGAAAATCCTTGTTTTTTCTTATAATCATGAATGTGGACAAGCCTTCTAAGCCTTCGTATCCCCAGCGTGTGTGTCCTGGGGTAGGTGGCAAGAAATGTAACTTATTTAGATCTAGCGTCGACGCGGACCCACATGCTCTCTGCCCATCTTGCAGGGGGCGTGTGTGTTCGCGCGACACTCCTTGTAGTGAGTGTTGCTCTTGGTCCCCCGAGCAATGGAGGAAGTTCGAGGGGAGGAGATGCTACCGTCGTAAGCTTGCCAAGGAATCGTCTGAGGGTAATACGCCCCCGACAACTCCGGTGGTGGCTAATGTGTAGGGTTTGTTTCTCCCTCCCGGCAAGCTTCCCCTGCTTGCTCCCTCTCCTTCGGGTGAGGACTCCCCCTCCCCTTCCTCATTTGTTTCATCGGGTGTGGAAGGGCGTGGGGGAGAGGTGGACCGGGACATCCTCTCGGGGGTCTCTTCTCGTTCTGGAGGAGAATTTTTTCCTCCAGAGCGAGTGGAGGCTTCCCAGCCTAACCCGACTTTTGCTTCAGGTTTTGGGTTGGATAGCCAGGTGGCAGACTTATCATCAACCTGGCTACACCTGGTGTTCCGTCACTGGAGGGTCTGGTGTCACATCTGTCCAGCGCTCCAGTGACAACTCACACCGCAGCGACTCTCACCACCACCTCGGTCACCATGTCAGGTTTTGCCGAGCTCCCCGTGTCGGTGGCTTCGCACCTGGATACCCAGGTCTCGGCTGCCCCTGCCGTACATCACGCAGTACCGCTGCCTCCTGGGTTCCTGGCTCCGTTCTCACGACCGGGCCCCTCCTTCATGGTGACTTCTACTCTGCCTTACGTGACTGTCCCTGCCCCCATTGCTGACCCTGGCTCGATCACGACAATGGTTCTGGCTCCTTGCTTCTCTGTCCAGCCCGGCACTTTGTCTGTTTCTCTCCCCATACCTTTGGCCCTGGCGCGGCCCGGCCTGGCTGCCTGCACACCACCTGTGCCTGCATTCCCGGCCCCGCCTCCTTACATTCCTGGCTGCCCTGCGGTTGCTCCCGCCCAGGTAAGTGCTGGCCCGAGCACTGCGTTCTCTGCCCGGGATGCGCCTACGGCTGCAGCCCCTCCAACTGCTCCTGATTCATCGGCTGCGCCTGCTTGGTTTGGGGACTTAACGGCAATCCTGAAGAAGATGGCAAAGAAGAAGAAGAAAAAGAGGTCTAGGAAGGTGTCGTCATCTTCGTCTTCGTCTTTGCCATCGTCATCGTCTTCGTCTGCTGCCTCTTCTTCTTCCGAGGTTTCGCGGCCGAAGAAGAAGAAGTCTGCCTCTCCCCCCCCAAGAAGTCTGGCACCGAGGCTTCCAAGGGATTACCTCCTTCCATGGAAGGCAGTGGGATCTCTCATCGGCTCTTCCCGATCCACGGATCAGGGAACCGCTGCCCTGGCCTCCGGGTCAGTCGCATCGGGAGCCAAGGGCGTGCAGACCAAGGTCCGCACCGCCTCCCCCCCGCTGTGCGTAAGAAACCTGCGTCTAAGGCCAGCGAGTCCACGTCAGACACTTGTACGCGAGTTGCTCCAAGTACCCGGGTCTACCCGAGGCTGATATGGGAGAAACTTCTTGCCGTACAGACCAGGGCATGGGGCGAGAGAAAGAGTCCGGGCATGCGGGTGCCCCGGCTCTTCCTGCTGGCACTTCTGTGAGTGCCAACTCAGGTTCCCAGGATAGTGCTTCGACCCCTCAGGGCCGAACGCCAGGAGAGGCGGAGAAGAGGTCCCCTGCTCAGTCTTTCCGAGAGGCTACGGTCTCGAAGAAGTCTGGGGCGTGTCTAGAGGACAGCGCAAGCTCGTGCCAACCAGGCGGGTGCTCGACTCCTCCCAATCCCCGGCCACGTCCATGTGGCCAGCGTGGCTTGGGGGAAGCGAGCGCATGGCTCGGCTCACGCAAGCGGCTCCGCTATCCTCGGGAGACTGCTTTGCCTAGGGGAAAGCACTCTCCTCGACCCGGGCTGCTGTCACCACCACGGGTTGGTGACCGCTCCCGGCCCGCTGCCCCTGCTGGTTCTGCCAGCAAGGCCAGTGGGAGCGCCTGATCCTCCTCACCTGTCCCCTCCGCCTCTTTGGTTCCTTCCAAGGGGCGCGAGTCGGACAGGAAGAATTCTGACGAGTTTTCTCCTCAGAGTTCTACCTCGTGGGCGTACGAACCTGGCTCAGTCCTTGGCTCAACCAGGCCTTACACCCGCGTGGTGCAGGAAGGATCACGGGGGTCTGCCAAGGTTCTCCCTCCTGCAGGGAGAGTTGATCAGGAGGACCGCACTCTGGAGGGACTCAAGGGTCCTCTGCCCCAGGATGCAGACACCCCCGAGATACAGAGGACTTTTGCAGAGGTTATTGCGCTGATTCGTCAGCACAACAACCTCGGGGAAGAGACCACGGCCTCAACTGTGGATCGTCCTTCGTGCCTCGAATCCTTTTGGGGACCCAAGAAGGAATCCAAGGCTTCGGTGGGGCTGCCGTGGTCCACGCTTGCCGAGGGGGTCCTCAACCAGGTGAATACTGTAGTCTTGTGTCTGGGCAAGACAGTTCACTTAGGTCGAGCTGCTCGGATAAGCTTCTTCCCCCCCCTCTGCCTCACCAGAAGCGCTTCTACACTCCAGCTGTAGGGGCATTGCCGACTAAACAGGTTGTCCCGGACCTGACTCGTCTGGATCCGGGTCTGACATTGCAGCAGCTTACTGCAGAGAGCATCTCCCTCTCCCAGCAAGAAGCTGCAACCCTGGAAGCCACTGCCATGGCGGCCTTCCAAGCAGTCTCCTGACTCGATCTGTGGTCCTTCACAGTATCGAAGGTAGCTGCTTCCTCAGGCGCTATCGTGCCTGGGGAGGACTCCTCCTTTGGGAGACTGTGCCAGTCGGGCGGGTAGGGCTATCTCCTACCTCGCCCACCAGACGGCAAACCTGTGGGCAAACCTGGTTCTGAAGCGGAGAGACGCCGTTCTCTCTTGCTTCTCCAGGTCTGTAGGTCCCAAGTCGGCAGTATCCCTAAGGAATGGACCGTTGCTGGGTTCCGCCTCTTCTCTTCACCAGTGTGTTGGTGGATGCTGCAGTGGACAAACACCGGGCCAATGACAGTGACCGGCTTGTCCACCAGGCAGTGGCCAAGACCTCCGGGTCTTTGCATGCCACGGTGGCCAGGTCTTCGGGCCAGGCTGGCACTTCCTCGGCCCCTAAGAAGTCCCAGTCTTCGAAGGGGTCCCGGGGAAACACCCAGCCTTCTTCTTCCTCGAGAAGCGGGGGTTCCTCCCATCCCTTTCAGCCCACTTTCTAATCTGGTAAAAGGGGCAAAGGGAAGAAGGAAGAAGGGGAAACGCTAGGGGCGGCGTTCCCCTCCAAAAGCTGCCGAAGGTGGGGGGGTGCCTGTCGAGCCATTGGGCAACATGGCAGCGACACGGAGCCAAGACGTGGATAGTGGATGTCCTTCGGGAGGGATATCTACTACCCTTCGAGCCTCGGCCTCCCCTCACCTACACTCTGGTCCATCTCCGCACATATGTCCAAGGATCTCCGAAGGACACTGCACTACAGCAAGAAGTGCAAGCCATGTTGAGCAAGGGTGCTGTAGAAGTCATATCGGACCAGTCTCCAGGCTTTTACAGCCGTGTCTTTCTCGTAGAGAAAGCCTCAGGGGGATGGAGACCGGTCATAGACCTCTCTCCCTTGAACCGTTTCGTTTGCCAGACTCGGTTCACGATGGAAACAGCGCAGTCCGTGCTTGCTTCCATCAGGGAGAACAACTTCATGCTTACGGTGGACTTGAAGGATGCGTATCTCCAAATACCCATTCATCCGTCCTCTCGCAAGTACCTCTGCTTTGTCCTCGGGGAGACGGTCTTCCAATCCAGGGCACTTTGTTTCGGGCTCTTGACCGCTCCCCAGGTGTTCACGAGAGTCTTCTCGCTCGTGTTAGCTTGGGCCCACTCGCACAGGATACGTCTACTGAGGTATCTCAACAACTGGCTAGTCTGGCGGGCTCACGCTTGCAGTCGCTACAGGACAGGGATCGGCTCCTCGAGTTTTGCCGAGATCTAGGGATCGTGGTGAATCTCGAGAAGTCAGATCTCATCCCCAAGCAGAGGATAAAGTACCTGGGCATGCTGATAAACACGGTGGTAGCGAAAGTCTTTCCCTCGGACTCTTGTATCAGCAAGTTCAGGCAGGCAGCACAGCTGTTCCTGTCACGGCAGGAGCAGCCAGCCCGGCAATGGCAAGTCGTCATTGGTCACCTGTCGTCATTGGAGAAGCTAGTACCTCATGGGCGTCTTCACCTGCGGTCTCTTCAGTGGAGACTGAAGGAGTATTGGTCCCAGTCCTGAGACCCCCAGTCCTTCCTCATCCTTCTTTCCGAGGAGGTGAGGGAGGACCTTCGCTGGTGGTTGGACGACAGGAACCTCTTGATAGGAGTATCCCTGCATACTCCCCCTCCGGACATGCTACTGTTCTCAGATGCATTGACCAAGGGATGGGGCACACACCTGGAGGAGTTGCTGACTTTGGGAGTGTGGCACCGAGATGACCAGCACCTTCACATCCACATCCTGGAACTCAAGGCAGCCTTACTGGCCCTCCAAGATTTCCGGGATCAAGTGATGGGACACTCTGTGGTACTGATGAGTGACAATACCACAGTAGTGGCATACGTCAACAAGCAGGGGGGCCTAGTGTCCCTCCCGCTTCACCAGTTGACAATGCAGCTGCACGAGTGGGCCATGGCTTACTCGGTGGGGCTGTCAGCCAGGTACATTCCAGGCAAGAGGAATGTCGTGGCAGACAAGCTCAGCCACCAGAATCAAGTGATAGGGACCGAATGGTCCCTCCACTTGGAGGTAGTGGAAAGGCTGTTCAACCTGTGGGGGCATCCAGCCATCGATCTGTTCGCCACCCGGCACAACAGAAAACTCCAGATCTTCTGTTCTGTCGTGCCAGACCCATGGGCTGCTGCGGAGGACGCATTTCAGCACCCGTGGGACAACCTCGACGTATACGCCTTTCCTCTGTTCTGTCTGATTCGCCGAGTGATGATCACCCTGATTCTCAGGATGATTCTGGTGGCACCCAAATGGCCCCAGGCCGTTTGGTATCTGGACCTGCTAGCTCTCCTCTCTGAGGCGCCGAGAGAGATCCCCCCTGGCCCAACCTGCTGTGTCAACCCCACGTAGAGCGGTACCACCAGGCAGTGCATTCCCTGTGTTTTCACGTCTGGAGGTTATCCACCATCTCTTGTGAGCAAGAGGCTTTTCGCGCGCAACAGAGATGGCAGGATACCTCAGACGATCCTCCGCAGCGGTATACCAGGGGAAGTGGTCCGTCTTCTGTGGTTGGTGTCGTCGAGCGGGTATCTCTCCGGTTGGAGCTACTATTCAGCAGGTCACAGATTTCCTTGCCTTCCTTCGCCGAGAGAAGTTTCTCTTCGTTTCAGCTGTGACAGGCTACTACGCCGCACTCGGCCTAGTCTTACGGCTGAAAGGAGTAGACATCTCCTCTCTCAAGATATCTCTACTAATGAGTAGCTTTGAAAGGTCTTGCCCACCCAGGGATCTCAGGCCCCCTACGTGGGATGTGACTATCATCCTAAGGAGCCTGACTCGTGCACCGTATGAGCCTTTATGAGAGTCGTCAGACAGGGATCTGACACTCAAGACCATCTTCCTGCTAGCCCTGGCATTGGCGAAGAGAGTTGGCGAACTTCACGGACTTTCCTTCGATGTGAAACACTCAAGGGGATGGGGATCAGTTACGCTCAGTTTCATCCTGGATTTCGTAGTGAAGACTCAGAATCCTTCGGTCCCTGACGCATGGTTTGAGTCCTTCACGATTCCCTCCTGTCCACTCTGGCCCTGACAGGGTTTCAACTGTAGACAAACTCCTGCGATCGAAGTGATTTTCAAGGCCTGTGGCTCAAGCTATTGCCAGTAGCGGATGACAGTCCTCTAATAAAGTCTATCAAGCAGAGTGGTCCATCTTTAGACTCTGGTGCAGCAGACATAACATCTCGTCTTCTAAACGTCTTTGACACAGCTAGCAGACTTCCTCTTGTATCTAAGATCCTCCAGAGGCCTCTCTTCCTCTACCATTAGAGGTTATAGATCTATGCTCAGCTTGATATTTCGTTACAGAGGCCTGGACCTTACCTCAAACCAAGACATCTTGGACCCCATTAAATCCTTTGATTCTTCCAAACCTAAAACAGAACCAACAGTTTCTTTGAGTCTTGACATAGTTCTTAAATGGATATCAGGACTGCATTTTGAACCCCTTAGCTCAACCTCCCTCAGGGACTCAGCCAGGAAGATGAAGTTTCTTATGGCACTAGCTACAGCTAAGAGGGTTAGCAAACTCCATGCCTTGGACAAAAGAGTGGGTTTCTCCCAGGGTGACGCAGTTTGGTCACTAACTTTGGGTTTTCTTGCCAAAAACAAAATACCCTCAAAACCCTGGCCCCGCTACTTTACAGTAAAGAACTTGATGGAGATTTTAGGCCCAGAGGAAGAGGAAAGATCTCTTTGTCCTGTGAGAGCTCTCAGATATTATCGTTACAGGACTGAGATGCTAAGAGGCAAGGCGAGCAATTTATGGTGTTCAGTAAAGAATCCTTCCAGACCTCTCTCTAAGAATGCTATCTTGTTCTTTTTAAGGGACCTAATCCTGGAAACTCATTCACAAATTGGAGAGGATTCTGTGCCCTTCCTTAAGGTGAAGGCTCATGAGGTGAGAGCAGTGGCCACCTTGTTAGCCTTCAAGTATAACTTGTTCTTATCTTCTATTCTCCAAACGACCTACTAGAGATATAGGTCAGTTTTTGCAATGCACTCTCTCCGAGACATTGAAACCACCTATGACAACTGCAGCACCTTATGGCTCTTGTCCGTAGCAGGTATGGTAATGGGGGAGGAAGTTTAATCAGCAACTCTTCCAAACAAGTGTATCTTTGTCTGGAAGGTATGGTATAACCAGGTTACCTACCAGTTTTTAGTGTGGTGACGGTTTTTTCTTTTAATCCGTTGGTGTAAGGTGACTTAGGCATTATGGTTGGATTGTTTGGTTCCTGGTGCTATGCCCTAGGCTAAGGCAGGTTTTTAACCCTTAAGGGACGGCATAATTTATCAATGTGCAGCACCCCAGACCGGGGAAACTCTGAGGTCGGCAAAATAAAAAAAAAATCACACCAATGGAAAGAGAATGACACGTATATTTACACTTTATAAAGAAAAAAATTCTAAAAAATTTTCCCTATCTTCCACGAGGAGTTGAAAATGGCTATTTACAACCCCTTGTGGGGCCACATTTACAAGACAATCGTAAATTTTACCAACTTATATATGTTTTTTCTAATAAATAAATTTATTGTATTTTGTAAAATTATTATTACTGCTTACACAGTATCAAAAAAGATAAGAAATAAAAGCAGTAACAAATTTTTTTTGCATATTTGTTGAAAAATATTCACGTAAATTTATGAGAAGGAAGATTCAGTAACTTTTTTTTTACTTTGACATGTTTTTTCTAATATTTCTTTGCAATTTTCTTTGTAAAATTACATTTACAACCAACATACTATCGTAAAAGACAAAAACAAAAAACAACAACCCCTTTGTATATTTATAAGCAAATTTACAAAAAGACTCATGTGAGAGAGAGAGGCAGTACTTTCCCCTTTCAAGTCACAAGCATTACTGATGGCTGGAAAGACGTCTGTGGCAACACTGGTACAACTCTCAGGTCAGTATAAAAGTTGCCATTAGTGAATTTATAGCATATAGAAGTATTAGCACCTCTCTCTCTCGCCCCATTCTTACCATATCAGTGTTGTGTAATATTGTTTCACACTCAGGCTCAATCCATCCATCTCCCCAGTCCTGTTTTACTTCACACTCAGGCTCAATCCGCCCCTTAAGGGTTAAGCTTTGCAGGACATTGGAAGTGTCTTTAATGCACAGCTCTAATTAACACTTTCACAGCTAGCAAAATACTCCTTTGCTGGAAAGTTCCCATGTCAGTAGAGGTGTCCCAAGGCTATACCGCGACACCACTACAGGTTGAGATGAACTCCAACAAGAGGCAGTACCTTTCTGCAGTAGCTCTCTCTCCAGGTAAGGAACAACAAGCGTTTATCAATGCTAGCATTATATATACATATATCCTTAATAACTTTTATATTTTGGGTATAGGGTATAATATGTCCAAGAATCCCCACCATCCATCAATGTGGGATTCAGCGATGTAGTTATTGGGTAAGTTACTTAAATAAAAACTACATTTTTGTACATGCAACTTACCCATCAGATATATACTTAGCTATAGTCTCCGACGTTTGACCTTAGAATTTCAAATCTCGGACACACGCGAGGTAGGTCAGGTGATCTACCTTTCCCATTTCAGCTGGGTTTGCGGGAATAGGAACCATTCCCGCTTTCTAATCAGATTTTCTCTGTCGCTGGTTCGACAACATCTGTTGTTGGTTCCTCCTGAAATTGGGTTTCTTTCCACTTGCTGAGGATCTTTTGGACGGATTTTTGGTGAAAATTGGATCTTTGGCTTGGCATACGCTATTGTGGACTGTTTTTTGAATTGTTTAGGATTTTTCTGTCAAGATGTCTGATGTTAATGTTGCACTTGTTTCGAAAACCCCGTTAGGCAAGAGTGTAAGGTGAGGTTACCGTTAGCGCAAGGCCCTCACACTGTATGCATGAGGTGTCGGGGATGATTGCTCTTTTGATAATAGGTGTAATGAATGCAAGAATCTATTCCATGCTAGCACTAACCCCAGACTTGGCATGTGCAAGAGGGGGGAAGTACTAGATGAGCTAGGGAGGGTCACCCGGGTGACACGGGACCTTCCTCAGAAATAGATTTTTCCTCTGTCAAAATCCCTTTTCTGAGTCCAGTCCCGTGTCAGCCGGTGAAATAGTGATAGAGAATCATGCCAAGACTGCAACTACAAGGAAAAAAGGGGGGGTAATCTGAAGAAAATGCCAAACTTTAACGAAAATAATTTTAATCAAGTAATCTCTTTCATGTAGCAAGAATACTAAAACTAAGGTATATTAAATCTAAGGCACATCAAAAAAACTTAATACTATAAAACAAGGGGAGGTCCCTGGTATGACGGGAAAAAACCTCAAAACTCTTAAAACTACTTAAAGGTAGGTGAAACATGAAATGTGCACAGGACAAGAAATAAACAAACCTTAATACTATACACGTAAACTTAGGCTAAACACGTAAGAGACAAGACTAATGAAAATTAATATATACATATATCTGGGGTACGTGGAGCCAAATAAAAACCGTCCAGTACCCAGTAAGAGAAAACAATTATGGCATGTCAGATTACACCTTTCCATCAGTAGATACAAGATACATCAATATGAGGGGCCAGGCAGTGAGGCATAAACAACCAGGAGAATAAGCAGAGAAGTAAATGAGGCAGGCGGGCGGGGGGAAAAGGAAAGGATAAGGAAATGATTATTTAAGGTGGGGAGATGACACTTCCCACTGCTATTGTAGAATATTTCAGGGCTTGAGTGATTTTAAATAGTGGCGTTTAAACACTAGAGGTGATTTCCAACCCGTATATTTAGATAACTCTGAAAAGTCCATATTATGAAAGTAATTAATAGAAGTAGCAACTGCTCGAATATCATGAACTTTAGGAACTGAATCTGGGTTGGCCTGTTTAATGAAATACAGGATTTGTTGCCTTATAGCCATTCAGAGAAAGAGTACCACCTTTCTCCCTGATAAAAAGAGGACCCGACTTACTCTGTGGAGTTCTTAAAAGGTAAGATTTAAGTGTATAAACTGGACATAAAGATTGGTCTTGAGGAAGGGGCACCACCTTCCAAGGAGACCACCTGTCCTGTGGGTCTTCGTTCTTAGCTAAAAATCTAGGGTCAGGGGAAAGGAGGACCTCTCCAGATGGGAGGAAGTTAACAAAACTATCACCTCTAGTGAGAGCCGACAGCTCTGAGATTCTAGCACCTGAAGCCAAACTAATCAAAAATAATGTCTTCCTTAACAGATCCTGATAAGAGCAATGAAAGTTATCCAACTCTGATGCTAACTTAAGGACGTCATTGAGAAACCAAGTAACCGAATGTGGACGTGATACTGGTCTCAGACGAGCGCATGCTCTGGGGATGGATGAAAATAGGAATCTGTAAGGTCGATTTTAAAGCCGTAAAGAAATACTTTCTTCAATGCCGACTTGACTGTGGTAATAGTGGCCGGAGCCAGGCCTTTCTCAAACAGTGACCTAAAGAAGGAAACTCCTAAATTAGTCGTCATGATTTTGGCTTCAGATGCTTTCAGGAAGGAGGCTAATTTTTTGACTGCTGAGTCATACTGTCTAAGAGTAGAATCTCTTTTATCTGATTCTAAAAACAGAGTGTTGACAGGGTCAATGTTTGCTCCTTTTTGGGCTGCGAACTTTATAAAGTCCATAAAACTAGGGCATTCTGAATCCTTGAGGAAGCTGACACAGTCTTGGTTTGTACTGTCTGGGTCAGAATGGGCTTGGGAATCCGAAGACTCCTTAATCCCAGTTCCTGAAGGAGAGGGAACCAATTGCTCTTCGGCCAGTAGGGGGCTACTAGGGCTGGTTGACCCTTGAATGTCCTGAGTTTGTGTAATACTTTCAGCAGTAAATTTATTGGAGGGAACAGATAAATCTTCTCCCAATTGTTTCAATCTACTGTCATTGCGTCTGTGGCGAACGCCTGAGGGTCCAGGTTGGGGGCCACGTAACAGGGGAGCTTGAAGTTGCTCTCCGTTGCAAACAGATCCACTTGGAGACCCGGAACCTGGCGGCAAATCCATTTGAAAGATTCCACATCCAGGGACCACTCCGTCTCCAACAGGGTAGTCCTGGACAGGGAATCCGCCACCACGTTCCGGACTCCCGCTAGATGGGTGGCTGACAGGTGCCAGCCGTGCTTGTTCGCCAGGGAGAAGATAGCAACCATTACTTGGTTTACTCGACCTGATTTGGAGCCGCCCCTGTTGATGCAATGAACTACCACTGCGCTGTCTAACACCAGCCTGATATGAATCCGGTTGGGGGGGCGGATTTTCTTCAGAGTTAGAAAGACCGCCATAGCTTCCAGGGTATTTATATGGAACTGCTGAAACATTGTGGACCACGTTCCTTGTACTTTCTTTTTTGGTGAATATCCCCCCCAGCCGCTTAGAGAAGCGTCTGTGTGGATAACCAGTGCCGGAGGGGGAAATTGAAGCGGAACTGTTTTGGACAGGCCTCTGACTGTGGTCCAAGGCCGCAGTCTTGTTTATAAGATTCGAGGGATAGAGGAGACCTTGTCTCTGAGCTTGACATTTGCTCGACTCCGCCACACTCTGTTTATGTCTTTTAATTTGGCTTTCAAGAGCAGGTCTGTTACTGAGGCAAATTGAAGAGACCCAAGGACTCTTTCTTGGGATCGGCGGGATGCCGATGGATTTTGAGGAATCTCTTGGTGAGAGATGCTATCTCTTTCCTCTTGGGAGGCGGGAGAGATAACGTGTGGGAGGACAGATCCCACTGGAGACCCAGCCACTGAAACCGGGACTCCGGAGTCAGGTGGGACTTCTCTCTGTTCAGCTGAAAACCTAGCGACTCCAGGAAATTGATGACTATGGACGTGGCCTTCTGGCACTCCGGAACAGTTGGTGCCCAAATTATCCAATCGTCTAGGTACGCTGCTAGGGATATTCCTTGGGACCGGAGTTGTTGTACTACCGTGTCTGCCAGCTTGGTGAATACCCTGGGTGCAATGTTCAGACCGAAGGGCATGACCCTGAAGGAGTAGGCTTGATTCCCGAGTCTGAAACCGAGGAACTGAGAGAAGTTCCGCGCAATCGGGACGTGATAATAAGCGCGTCTGAAAGATCGATAGAGGTGGTGACGGCTCCTTCGCGAAGTAGAGTCCGAGGACCTGAGCTACCGTAAGCATGCGAAACTTGTCGCATTTTATGTAGAGATTTAGACGCGACAGATCCAGGATCACTCTTTGCTGATCGGGGTCTTTTTTGGGAACAGTAAATAACCTGCCTTGAAACTAGTGCCTTGCTTTCTTTATTGCTCGTTTGTTGAGCAATTCTGTTACGTAATCCTGTAGGATTGATGTGGGTGGCTGGTAAAACCTGGTTAGAGGAGGAGGGTTCTTGATCCAGCTCCACCCCAGTCCCTTGGACACAATGCTGTGTGCCCAAGGGCTGAAGGTCCATTGGTCCCTGAACCAATACAGGCGACCGCCTACCTGCGTTCTCTCAGTGGGAGGGAGCGGGTTTATTCCCCCTACCACGTCCAGGCCTTCCCCTTGGGGTGGTGTTGGGCCTTCCTCTATGGGGGGCTTTGCCTCTTCCTCCCCTTGCAACCCTATTGAGGCCGTGAAAGAACCCACGGCCCTCATATGTGGGGTTGTATGCTGGTGAGGTCACATAAGAGGGCGCTGCTGGTTGGACCAACACGTATTGTTGGGGGTGAGCCTTGGAAGTAGACGGCTGGGCTACTGCCGAGACCGGGACGGCTTGGACTACCGCCTGATGGGGCCTCTTATGCCTCCTGAAGCGTTTGCCTCCTCTCGTCTGGGGGCCGGACGATTCTGGGGTCTTGGCGCTTATAAGGAAATGCCCCAGCGAGCGCAGACTCTGATTGGCCCGTGTAGCCTCAGTCATGACGCTTGTAACCTCGTCTTCCGGGGAAGAGGTTAGGTCCCCAGATCGAGCTTTTAATGAGCTTGTTAGGCTCGTGGCGGATGGTAGCATTGGCAAAAGATGAACCTTCTGCATTCCAGTCTGGCCATAATGAACTCATACAAGTCCGACTGGAAGCTCGCCAGGAAGGACTTAGCCAGAACCTGGAAAAAGGTTCGTCCGAGCAGGAGACGGCAGTAGCTTCTGTAAGACAGCCGGAGCTCAAGGACCGGGCTAACTTAGTCCGGGCCTCAAACTCCGCCTTCAACAAGGATTCCGGCAATTTAGGAGCTGCTCACTAAACTGCGTGGAAGCGCAGAGGGGTCCAGCTTCCCGACAGTGAAAGTGGACGGGGCGTCCACCCAGAACTCATTACTTCCTGGGAATACCAGGAAGTAGGGTCTGTTTCCCTTAATTGTGGTAAGGGATTACCATCAAAGCATGCTCGGGCGTAGCCAGAGCAACTTTGTCCAAGCAAGGGGTGGGAAGGTCTTCTCCCAGGGCTGAACATCGTGAAAATTGCCCTTGAAAGGGGTCAATTTTGTTTCTTCACTGCCTGCCACTCCGTCAGAGTGCGCAGGAGAGCCGACTGAGCTTGGTCCCTAGGGATGATGACAGTCTCCCTAGGAACCTTGTCTGACCGAATCCAAGCTTCTTCAGTGAGCCTCACGGCTTGGATAAGGGGGCAAGAGATCGGGGGAAGAACTCCAATTCCTCCAACCGCCTCGTGCCCAGACCCTCAACTGTAAGTTTGCCATCATGTTGGATGGCCCGGAGTCTGAACCGCCAAGGGTTACCGACATCAAACGGCGGAGGTCCGCAGTGTCGGGGATAGCATACTGTGGTTCTGCCGGAGGTGGGCGAGCCATACCTGCCAGTATGTTATCATAACTGGCAAACTTATCAGTGATTATTTTAAACCTAGAGTCTAGGTCCTCCGTAAACTTTTTGTAAAGTTCAGTGGCAAGGGCCTGTGCATCAAAAAAGAAGGCTGGCGAGGAGGGCTTGGTTTTGCAGCCCTCTTACTCGCGCCCTTGCCGGAGGAACTAGATTTGCTCCCGGAGGCTACCGGTCCTGAAACCTTAGCCTTCGACGGGGAAGGGCGATGCCTTCTGGAAGTCGAGGACTTGTAGCCCTTCGCCTTCCATGAAGTCTTCAACTTCAACTTGGGGATAGCAGACGGAGCTCTATCACCCAAAGAGGAAGACTTCACAAAACCTGCAAATGAAGATACTGATGAAGCAGGGGAGTCAAACAAAGGGGGCCCGCCCAACATCCTCACTTACCTCACCACTTACCACCTGGTCCTGCTCCGTATTCATTGGTTCCAGGTTGAGATCCAAGGCGGCAACATCCTCCGAGACCTCAACATACAGGATATCCACTTGGGGTGGCTGGGTCGCATCCCGGATTTGCTGGATGATTGGGGTGGCAAGATCTTCAGGTACTGCGGCCGCCACCCGTTGCGCCAGGTAAAGCAAGTCCCTCAACCTGGCGTCCGAGGACGTGGGGCTTCCCCGACGGAACATTCCTGCCAAACCCAGCCACCCAGGCCCGGAGGGATTCCAAGGCAGACTTCTTGGAAGTTTCATCCGCCTGTAAGGAAAACCAGCAATTAGATCAGGAATGAAAAGCCAGACCGGGAACCTTTAAACAATATGCAATATGAGGAGCATGAACCGGAGGAAAAAAGACTGTCACTTACCGACTCATCCTGGATGGTTGAGCAGAGAGCAAAGCAAACCTCACAACCATCGGGTGCCAAACAACCAGGTCAAAGTCGGACCGCACAACCAGCGTGGGTCCGGCATACTATGTGCCCGTAGGGTTGTTGAAGGGAGGCGGTACACCCCACTCCTCACAGCGAACAGTCTGTAAAAATAAAAGTACATGAACCTCACACTCTAAGCAAAATAAAGCCGGCAAGGCCGGAAACTCAACTACAACCGAATACTCCGGCGGAGAAGAACTCCCTTATGATAAACTGGGCCAATAAGCTTTAAATGCACAGAGTGGAAGGTAAGGGTTTTCAGACCCCGGAGGACTCCGGGAATGAAGGAACGAGAAACCAGGAACCAACCATAAGGGCTGCCAGAAAAATAACGGCGGAGCCCCGGGTGTAGGACCGGACTCACGTCTATATAAGATAAATTAAAAACAAAAATAAAAATAAAAATAATAATAATAAAAACAATAAAATAATAATAAAAGTGATGGTAAATACTCCGAGACCGGAGGGGTCCGCTTCCCTTACATGATGTAAATCATCCCACCCTTACCTCCCGCCGGAGAAACAAGACGGGTAAAGTGCTCAATGTTCATAACATAAGGCGAAGCAATTACATTTCACCCTATCTTAGTGAGCCGACGGGGAGATGAGGTATGAGACAGTGATTCGAACACGCTCGAGCAAACAAACCACCAACCCCACCACAGCGAAGCTGGGGGACGGTATGGGAGGGAGCGAATCCCTCTACCAATAGGAGGAGTCCCTGAACTCGGAGAAAACGCCATCTAGCGTCACCCGCACGAGTCGCAAGGCTGGGGGTAGGGGGTGGAGGGAGGGGTGGAGCAGGGGAGAGAGTAGGCTACCAGGAAGGGAACAGGAGACAAGGAGAAACATGACACCCGCTCAACTGCATCCTTCCCTCCAAATGAACTTGGAAGGGTAGCCTACTCCAGGAAGCTACACAGCCCAAAGCCCAACTCCTTCCTAGGCGAAGCCTAAAATGGGCCTAACCTAGTATAGGTTAGGAAAGAGGAAGGAGTGCAAAAGGGAGGAGGAAGTAACAGGGAGAGAAATTTTGTGCCGAGAGCCAACCGGGATCGAGAAAGGGGGGGGTAAGAAGGCGACTAGCCTAGAGGAAACACACCCAAAGAACTCGATTCCCAAAATGGAGGAAGAGAACTAAGGGGCTCACTCTGACCCCGGAAAAAACGACCCGGAGGAAACAGCAACAAAACTCCCTCAACCTGATCTCCGCACCCAGGGCAAGGGGATGGAAGCAAACAAGCCTACACCACAAAATACCATCACACAAAACAATTAAAATAAAATATGTTCAATAGGAAGCGTAGCCTACCTCGGTGGAGCGGTTAGATTGAGCTAAACCACCACACCGAGAAACAAACAACAAAACTAAAACAATTAAAATAAATAAATATACTAAAAATAAAAGGAGAGCACCATCTTCAAAAAAATAATAATAGCCTACTTGAGATCAAAAAAAAAAGGAACCCAACCTGGTGGGGGGGTTCACCTGGACGGGCATCACCCTAACAAAGGCCGATGAGGCCAAAAATGAAAAACAAAACATAAAAATTAAGAAGGGGAGCCACCGCAAGGAACCACCAGGAAGGAACCAAGGGGTTGAAATCAATCTATAACGACAAGGAGACAACTCCAACCGAAAGAACAGAAGGAGTCGCCTCGTAACATCGACATGGCTGATAGGGGATATAGCCGTGGCGTCATAATAAGATCTCAATATTTATGAAAATACGAGACCAAAACAGCCAAAAAACAGAACAAAACCCCACAAGAAGATGGTACTTAACTTAGAGATGGAAAAGGTGCTCGATGCCATCGTAGATGATGAAAAAAATCCAAAAAGGACGAGCACACAAAAGAAAAGCGAATTTGTCACGTGCTAGAAAATGGAATGAAGTAGGTGGCGCTGGTGTCGCCGTCCTGGCGGGTGTTGAGTGTAGGAGCTGTAACGGCTCACCGCTCTTTTCCGGGGGTTTTGATAAGGAGAGATCTTTCGAGTATATTTCCGTGGTAGTGGTATTTCACTCACCCTTCCTTATACCGACGTCTTCCTAGAAGACGCTCGACTGGGGGTAGTAACCCCAGCTTTCCTGAAAGCTCTTTTTCTCTGGTATATCTAGCATTGTTATACCTAGAAATTCATGCTGTAATGGAATTTCACCGGCTGACACGGGACCTTCCTCAGAAATAGATTTTTCCTCTGTCAAAATCCCTTTTTTAAACATCTAACTTACCTGGTAGTTATATATATAGCTTAAGTCCCTGACGTCACGGCAGAATTTCAAAAACTCGCGGCAATCGCCGATCGGTAGTCAGGTGAACCACCTGTGCGCCCTCTACCCAGGTACCTGGAACCATTCCAACTATTCCTCAGATCTTCCATGCCCCTAGTCTCTAGAGGGGAGGAGGGTGGAATTTAATTATATATAACTTTGGTAAGTATGTTCAAAAAATTTATTTTATTATGAAAATATCATTTTTAAACATCTAACTTACCTGGTAGTTATATATATAGCTGATTGAACACCTTTGGTGGAGGGTCAGAGACAGCCAACATCGTTGGAATTTGCAAGGGTTAATAAACCAACTTAAGGTCCTTACCTGGATTAAGGAAGCTGACTTCAATGAACTCCTCATTTTGTCTGCTTTCCTTAAGAGGTCCAGCGATCCACTCAGGGGCTGAAGACCTCTAGGAGCTGCCAACCCGTAGTGTACCAACCTCTATGTGACAGACAATCCTATAATACCCTTGTTCTCTGAACCGCCACCAAGGAACAAAATGATCATTTGAATAAAATTGATGATTGTGGAAGACTGCATTCAATCTTCACAAACAACCATAAAATTTCAACCATTCCAAGGTAAGAACAAAGGGTATTGTTTTATGGAATTGGATTAAGGAAGTGAGTTCAATGAACTCCGCCTCATTATGTCTGTATTCCTTAAGAGGTCCAGCGATCCACCCAGGGGCTGAAGACCTCTAGGAGCTGCCAACCAGTGTACCAACCTCTATGTGACAGACAACCTATAATACCCTTGTTCCGGGCGTCACCAAGGAACAAAATGATCATCTGACTAAAATCAATGATTGTGGAAGACTGCGTTCAATCTTCACAAACAACCATCAAATTTCAACCATTCCAAGGCAAGAACAAAGGGTATTATTTTATAGGATTGGATTAAGGAAGCTGACTTCAATGAACTCCCTCTCATTATGTCTGCATTCCTTAAGAGATCCAGCGATCCACCCAGGGGCTGAAAATCTCTAGGGGCTGTCAACCGGTGTATAACCTCTATGTGACTAGACCTCCTCTCTCAATACCCTTGTTCCGGGCTCTACCAAGGAACTTTCATCCCAATGATTGCGGAAGACTGCGTCCAGTCTTCACAAACAACCATAAAAATTCTCAATTCCAAGGTAAGAAAAAGGGTATTGGTTTATGGGATTGTAGGGTATTCCCCTCTCCCATTACTGAATTAGATGCTATAAACGGACACAGCGTATAGCAGATCTTCGCATAATGTCTTGACTTGTTTTAGATAGTGAGAGGCAAATACTAACTTGCTTCTCCAGAAGGTCGTGTCCAAGATACTCTGCAGGGACCTGTTCTGTTTAAGAGCTACAGAGGTTGCTACTGCCCTGACTTCGTGATCTTTACTTTCAGAATCTTGTAGTCTATCTCTCTACATTCCATATTTGCTTCTTTTATCAACTGTCTAATAAAATAAAACAGAGCATTCTTCGACATCTATACAGAGAGCTTTTTGACTGAGCACCAAAGCCCTTCTGAATTCCTTCTTAAGTCCTTTGTCCTATCCAGGTAGAGCCTTAGAGCCCTTACTGGGAATAGGACTCTCTCTCTCTCCTCCCCTGTTATGTCCGTTAGGTTCGGAATCTCGAACGTTCTGGGCTAGGGCCATTGTGGAGTATTCATTTTTTGCAAGGAAGCCTAGTTGCAGTGAGCAGATTGCCTTGCCTTGTATAAAATCTATATTCTTGCTGAGAGCATGTATCTCACTAACTCTTTCGCTGTTCCAAACTGACCAAGAAAAGAGTTTTCATGGTGAGGTCCTTTAAAGATGTCCTCTGCAAGGGATCGAACCTACTAATGAGGAACCTCAGGACCACGTCTAAATTCCATGCTGGTGAGTTCTCTATATACAAATTTGGGTTACAGAAATATTGGAAGAGGACACATGGTTGTCCTTGCACTATCCTCTAAATACCTCCCACTTGGATTGGTATACCTTAATGGTGGATAACTTCCTTGATTTGCGATAGCAGGGCCAAAACAGCTCTTGTGAGTTTTCCGATAGTCCTAAAAAGCAGTTACTAGTAGCGCTTGTAGGTTTTGTCCTCAGTTTCAGGTATCTCGGTAATATCTTTCCAAGTGGGGTTGTTTGAGTAGATCTACTCTCTGAGGTAGGCTAAGGGGATGTCCACCATCCAATCCAGTACTTCTGGGAACCAATCTCTTGTCGTTTAGTAAGGGGCCACAATAGTAACAAGACATTCTTCCTCTCATGTGACACAAATTTTTTCAGTACCCTGTGTATTATCTTGAAATAGGAAATGCATACACGTTCAAGTTGGACCAGTCCACCAGGATTCTACATTCTATGTATATAGCCCCGGGATCTGGTACTGGAGAGCAGTAAGTGATTGCCTCTTCGTTTGCTGCTGTGCAAAGAGATCTATGCAAGGAACCCAAAGTCCTGATGTAGCGTTCATTCTTTTGAGAGGACTTTATTTCCTGCTCAGAATGTCCGCCTCACATTTTTCCCCCTTGGATAAAGTGGGTTACTAGTTTTACATTCTCCTCCTTTGCCCAAAGAAGAGATTCTCTTATTGTCTCGTATAGAGACCTGGAGTGAGTGCCCCTTGTTTGCTGATGTAGGCCAACGCTGCCGTGTTGTCGGTGTTGACCTGCACCACTTTGTTCCCACTGTGTTCGAACTCCCTGAGAGCTAGAAGGATTGCAGTTAGTTCCTTCTAATTGATGTTTAAACACTCCTCCTGCTCTCTGGTCCAGGAGCCCGAGACTTTTTATTTCCCCCAAGTGTTGCTCCCCATACTGAGTCCGACGAGAACAAACAACACTAGGTCTGGGTTCCTTTAATATAGAGAAGGGACCTCCTGGAGCTTGACGGGACACTGTTCCACCACTACAAATACGGTCTTATTGGTTCCTCCTTCGATGCACTTGGTCTCCAGTTCTAACCCCTTGTCCCAGTTCCGATTTAGATGAAACTGTAACGGGGCAAAGAATTAACCTCTCAAAGGAGACAAACCGTTCCTCGAGGAAAGGGTTTCCCAGCAGACTCATCCATTCCTTTGCCAAGCATGACTGTCTCTTTATAAAGTTCTGAAATTTTCTTGAGGCTTGTCCTGTCTTTGCAATAAACGGAAAATCCCGAAAAAAGCTGACTCTGAGATCTTCATCCTAAGGCATAGAACCTCTTGGGATGGGATCAATGGCTATCTGTTTATCAGTAGACCTAAACACCATTTGTTAGACGCTTGATGCCAGTGCATCTTGCGTCCTGAGCTAACTCCACGCCTTGGCTTCCAATATCTTGAAGCCTGACGTCCTGACGTCCAATGCCTTGACGCTTGACGCGTCTTGAGTTCATTGGCGCTTGTCATCATGGTGTTTCACCTAGATGCTTGACGCCACTGCATCCAGCGTCTAGAGTTTCATTCACTCCCGTTCAGCGTCTTAAACTTCTGGATGTCTAGAAGCTTTAGTTGGACGTCTATTATCCTTCTTCTGTTTGCCTGGTTGTCACGCTTGCAGCCAGGAAGACAAAGTCTGCTGCATATTTTATAGTAAAGCTATATCATGCGGGCTTCCTGCTGTTGGGGACAGGCTGGGGAAGCCTCAACTACGGAAATTATTTCCTTCTCATCGTCAATAATGGACCGTGGAGGTTTCAGCAGATGAGTACCAATCCGAAGGAGGAAGAGGAGGATGAACTGAGGCAGCATCCCCAGTGTCCAATAACGCTCTTGCAGCCCGGTATCCTGACTGAATAGAACTGTCTCTTCGTTTGTTCTTAGTAGGAGAGCTACCCTTGGGGCTGGAAGGGAAGAGCTCCGGGCTGCTGCTGTGGCTACAATCTGTAGTCTATGAAGTGTTATCATGACGTCCCTCAATATTGGGTAACTTGCTCTTGAGAGGTCTCGGCTCCAGAGCCAGACGTCAACCTTGTCTGTTTAGGCCGAAAGAGAGAGCCGAAATTATAAAACCTTTCCCATGGACGAACTTCAGAAAATTCTTGGAGATCGGGTGAATGGGGACGTGAAAATACGCATCCTGGAGGTCCAGTGAGGCCATCCAGTCATGCTGTCTGACTGCTGCTAGAACCGATTTTGTCGTTTCTATAGCGACCTTTGTTTATTGCACAAAAAAGCAAAATCCCGAGCACTGGTCTCTAACCCCCAAGCATTTGGGGATCAGGAATAACCGAATGTAGAATCCTGGGGGGAATTCGGATCCTGAACTCTCTGTCTGGTCTCCTTTTTTGCAACATCATAGACACTTGTTGCTGTAGAACCTTTGCCTTGGTTCTGTCGTTGCATTTGGCAGAAAGGTCTGGGTTGTCTTGTTACTCAGAGGGGGCCTACTCAGGCTGGACAGTCTGGCTCCTACCGCAGTCTGCAGGAGAAGAACTGAAGGCAGGTCCTCCTTCTTCCCTGTGTAGAGCCTCTTCTCGTTGTCATTCATCTACCCGCCCTAGAGGAACCTCTATCGGAGGGGACATCCCGAGTAGACGACCAGAAAGAGCTGAGATACCTGAAACACAGGAACCTCGGCCTTACTCTTTTTAGCGATGAAAGTCGTAGGTAGGACTTTTCTTGCTGTTTTAGATCTTAAATCTTACGTGGTTTTCTGGGCCAAAGATGAAAAGGCCTCTATACCAAACCTTGAGAGAAGGGGTGAGAGGAAAAAGGACATAAATCAATTCTGATTTTGATTGGACGTGACCCCATTAGCCAGGAAAGAGCAAAGATGGGCCCTTTTCTTCAGGAGTCCCATGAGAAAGGTGCAGTTGATTCTTTGGAACTATCTCCGAGTCCTTTATCCATACACGACATCAGATATATGAGTTCTTGAGTCAGTCGTGTTGAATAATTCCATCTTCCTTACTAAATCTCCAAATTCTTTTAAGAGGGGGTGGTCCAATTCTGATATCGACCAACAACTTCGTTTTCCCCATGGCCACTCGACCCAAGAGTCAACAAGATTCGAGAAGGTTCCTGGGAAGGGGCAGGTATTTCAAGGCTGAGTGATTCTCCAGTTTGATACTAAACGCTAGACCTTGAGATAGTTTGGTTGGAGGAAAAACAAAGGCTGTCTTTCATTGTTTCTCCTTCGAAAGTATCCATTCTTCAAAATGCTGCCCTCTTAGACGCCTTCAAAAGAGTAAATTCTGAAGGCGGAACGAGGAGCAGTCAGGATAAATTTCTCTGGGAAAAATTTCCGAAAATAGCTTCATAAGCCTTTTCAAGTCTGATAAAGCTGATGGCCTTTTATATTGTCTTCGCAGAGAAATCTCTACAATAGGATTCACAGGAGAATGCGAGATATTATCATTCTCTTCTTCCGATTTTCTAAAGACGGAAGTAGCGACGTCTTTCAAAATATCATCTTGGCGCCTGGCGTCCAGTCTCTTGACGCCTGGCGTGTTGGCGTCCATTTTCTTGAAGCAATGTCTTGGCGTCCAGCTTCAATTTTTCCTGGAATTCCTGGCGTCTAACTTTTGTCGACACTGGACGCGTCCAGGCGTCCAGCTTCTCTCGTCTGACATCCTGGCGTCCAGCTTCTCAACGCCGACGTCCTGGCGTCCAGCTTCTCGACGCTTACGCGTCCTGGCGATTTTCTCGGCCTTTGTAATGCGTCCTGGCGTCCATACTTCTAATGCAGCTGTCCCGTCAAACCTAGAGGTTGCAATCCAGAACTGGCGCCTGCGCGACATCGGTCAAAAAGCTTCCTCCGGTTGGAATTTGAGCAACCAATGGACGAAAAAACACTTTAACCTCGCCTTTCCTATGGCGAGGGTGAGCGTTCCTGGGAAACGTCAACAGGTGGTATTCGAGGGGACGACTGCATCGGTTGCTAAAGCCTCTTGCCTCCCTTCCTAGTCTGTCGACTTTCCTTCTCACAGGGGTTGGTGAGCTTGGAAGAGGTCTAGGACTAGGAGCACAACAGGACCAGCTTCGCACCCTCCACTGCACTTGCACTAACAACATATTAACACTTTATTTTTAGATCTCTTATTATCGATCACATATTATCCCTGTCTTCTGAGAGGGATTTTACCTGTTGGGCCAGGGTCTGAATGGCAGCCAACAAATCATTAAGTTTGGGTCCTTACCTGTTTCAGTAGGGGTTCAGAGACTACCACTACGGGAGAAGGATCAATAGGATAGTTATCAAGGGAAAAAGAATTAACTATTCCTGGTTATATCAAGAAGAGTGAGAAACAGTACTCTTGGCTCTTCTGAGCAGTCTTTCATTCCTGTTCTTCAGGCATACTAAGTAATCCAGGAGACTTTGGTTTATTAACCCATCCCCACACACACATTTTCACACTCGATGAAGTCAGATATGTTATAAGAAAATCCAAAAGCAAACAAGCGAAATAACCAAGCCAAAGTGTACTTCACCAAAATAAGTTTCATAAAAAACACATTTTTGAACATACTACCTGCGAAATTCCATCGATGTTACCCTCACAGCGGCATGGAAGATCTGAGGAATAGTTGGAATGGTTCCAGGTACCTGGGTAGAGGGCGCACAGGTGGTTCACCTGACTACCGATCGGCGATTGCCGCGAGTTTTTGAAATTCTGCCGTGACGTCAGGGACTTAAGCTATATATATAACTACCAGGTGGGTGTGTTCGGGAATTTATTTTATTATGAAAATATCATTTTTCATAATAAAATAAATTTTTGAACATGCTTGCCTGGTAGTTGTATATAATTAAATTCCCACCCTCCTCCCCTCTAGAGACTAGGGGCATGGAAGATCTTCTTGCTCAGTCTTCTAAGAGGATGAGGCCTGCTGTTCCTTTTGCAAAGAAGAAGAAAGTGCCCTTTCAGGAGCCCTTTCGAGGGGCTCTTCTTCAGAGCCTCTTTCCGAGTCGAAGACCGGAGAGAAAGAGGAAGGTCTTCAGCTCGTCCAGCAAAGAAGACCAAGTGATGTTCAAGTCCTCCAGACAACAGTGGGTGCCAGACTGCTGAGGTTTGCGAAGTCTGGGCACAGAGAGGGGCGGGCGACTGGTCCTCTCTATTGTAAAGAAAGGATATCTCATCCCCTTCAGGGGAGAGACCTCCCTTGACAACAACTCCAAGGAGTTATCCGCCAGGTACAAGGATCCTGTCCGGAGCCAGGCCCTTCTACAAGCAGTAGAACAGATGCTGGAGAAGGAGGCCATAGAACCAGTTCAAGAGCTCCATTCCCAGGGTTTTACAATCGGCTGTTTCTGGTGCCGAAATCTTCGGGGGGGTGGAGGCCGGTACTGGATGTAAGCGCCCTGAACTTCTTTGTTATCAGGATGAAGTTCACAATGAAGACGAGCTCTTCGGTTCTGTCTGCTCTTCGTCCAGGGGATTGGATGGTGTCCCTGGACCTTCAAGACGCATATTTCCACGTACACATTCATCCCTCTTCAAGGAAATACCTGAGGTTCGTGGTTCAGGGAAGAGCGTTCCAGTTCAGGGCCCTGTGCTCCGGACTTTCGACGGCCCCCCAAGTGTTCACGGGCATTTTGAGGAATGTAGCACACTGGCTACATCTGGAGGGCGTAAGAATCTCACTGTATCTAGACGACTGGCTGATTCGAGCGCAATCGAAGGATCGCTGTCTGGAGTACTTGTCAATTACACTAAATATGACCCAGTCCCTAGGACTGTTAGTAAACCTCGGGAAGTCCCAGATGATTCCTCAGCATTTCCATCCTGAGAAAGAAGAGATCGCTGCTTAGAGAAGTTGACTGCCTTCCTAGAGAAAGAACATTGTTCCGCAAGGGAATGGATGAGTCTGCTGGGGACCCTTTCCTCTCTGGAACAGTTCGTTTCCTTAGGAAGACTTCACCTAAGACCCCTTCAATTCTACCTGAGGGAGAAATGGAATCCGAAGTCTCAGGATTTGTCAGCTTCTTTCCAGATATCGGACAGGGTAAAGGAGGATCTCCGTTGGTGGTTGGACCCTCAGAAATTAAACCAACGATTGCCTCTTCAGTTGCCGAGCCCTCGCCTAGTGTTGTTTTTCAGATGCCTCAGAGTCAGGATGGGGAGCAACACTGGGCTCGAGAGAAGTATCAGGCACCTGGAAGGGGAACAGGTGACCTGGCACATCAACAGGAAGGAACTGTCGCGGTTCATCTAGCCCTCATCCATTCGAGCCACAGGTTACAGGATCAGTAGTACAGGTAAACTTCGGGACAACACTACAGCCCTGGCTTACATCAGGAAGCAGGGAGGAACACATTCCTTCTCCCTTTACGAAACAGCAAGGACTTTGTTGCTGTGGGCGGAGGAGAGGAAGATCAGACTCCTCACCAGGTTCGTGGAATGTGAGGGCGGATCTGTTAACCCTTAAACGCCTACTGGACGTATCATACGTCAACTAAAATTGTCTGTTGGGTGCCAAGTGGACGTACCGTCATTCGCGACTACAAAAAATTTCAACCTTGGTCAACTTTGACTCGACCGAAATGGTCGAAAAAACAGTGAATTGTAAGCTAAAACTCTTACATTCTAGTAATATTCAATCATGTACCTTCATTTTGCAACAAATTGGAAGTCTCTAGCACAATATTTCGATTTATGGTGAATTTTTGAAAAAAACTTTTTTCTTACGCCCAAAGATAACTCGGCGAAAATTTCAGAAATTCTTTAAAAACATTTTGTCGTCATTTTTGCACTGTTCTATATTAGCCGTTACATAAAGTTTTATATATGAAAATGTGCGCAATTTCATGTAAAATACAGCAAAATACAACCCATGGTTGTAGCTTTTATCAGTTTGGAAATATTTTCATATAAACCACAATAACTGCAAAATTTCAACCTTCCCACAACTTTGACTCGACCAGAAATGGTAAAAAAACGCAATTGTAAGCTAAAACTCTTACATTCTAGTAATATTCAATCATTTACCTTCATTTTGCAACCATTTGGAAGTCTCTAGCACAATATTTCGATTTATGGTGAATTTTGAAAAAAAATTTTCCTTTACGTCTGCGCCAGAAATTCTTTAAATCACGTTGTCGTAAAGTTTGCACCATTTTATATTAGTCGTTACATAAAGTTTTATATATGGAAATGTGCGCAATTTCATGTAGAATACAACAGAAAATAACTCATGGTTGTAGCTTTTATCAGTTTTGAAATATTTTCATGTAAATCCACGATAACTGCCAAAATTTCAACCTTAGTCAACTTTAACTTTCGACAAAATGGTAAAAAACGCAATTATAAGCTAAAACTCTTACATTCTAGTAATATTCAATCATGTACCTTCATTTTGCAACAAACTGGAAGTCTCTAGCACAATATTTCGATTTATGGTGAATTTCTGAAAAAAAAAAAAATACCGTTTTCCAAAAATGCGTCTGCGCGTGATAACCCGGCGAACATCTCAGAAATTCTTTCGTCACGTTGTCGTAATGTTTGCATCGTTTTACATTAGTCGTTACATAAACTTTTATATATGAAAATGTGCGCAATTTCATGTAGAATACAACAGAAAAAGCTCATGGTTGTAGCTTTTATCAGTTTTGAAATATTTTCACATAAATCACGATAACTGCCAAAATTTCAACCTTCGGTCAACTTTAAGGCCGGCCATACACTATCGGTACACCTGACAGGTGCGCCTGAACAGTCACGCCGGACAGGTATAACTGATAGTGTGTGCTGGGAAAAACTGGCCTGTCAGGCGACCTGTATCAAGGCGACCTGACACGAATGAAAAATTCCATTCGGTCCACGGACAGGCGAGTAAACCTGATGAGTGTATGGCGGTTTCATCCGATGTACTGCAACAGGTCTCAGTTTAGGACAATCCTTTGATGTGGAAGGTTAAAATTATTTAGGTTAACCTTTGTAATTTTGTTTTATTTTACAGTTGAGATCTTTTAATTTTCATTAGTGCTTTTTCAGATGGACACTATAGTTGAATGTTGAAATATGTCGCAAGGAATTAATGAAGTTCTTGGTGAAGTTATTGAAATATATAAAAAGTGAACCATGCTTGTGGAAAATAAAAAGTTCTGACTATCATGATAGAGACAAAAAAGATGCTGCATACAGGAAATTAGTGATGAAATTAAAGGAAATAGATCCTGATGCTAATGTTAATGTTGTTAAAAAGAAAATTAACAATTTGAGGTCCAATGTTAGAAAGGAGAAGAAGAAAATTGACTCCTCAATGAAATCTGGCGCCTCAACAGATAATGTGTACAAACCTTCCCTTTGGTACTTCAATCTTTTGATTTCATAAACGACCAAGATAATGCTAGATCAACGGTCTCAAATTTCTCTCCTGATGACAATGATGAGGTAAGAAAAAAGAGAACTATTCTTTTGACAATATTTATTCAAATATTTAGTTTAGAATACCTTTCCCATTTATAACTGCAACACATCAGCACTGTTTGTTCCTTAATATGTGATTATTTTGCCATGCCACTTTCCCTTCGTCCATGAAGTAATCCATAAAATGTTCTCTCACTTCTTTGGCATTTTACAAGTCCTTCCTGGATTAAAGGATTGCAGAGGGTTCATATTAGAATCTGCACTATCGCAGCCGCTAGACAAAGATTTCCATCTTCAGAATTTTCTCGATACAAACAACTTGCAGGGGCATATACTGTAGGCTGTTTATCCATCAAAAAATTATGAAGAGCACAAGCTGCCATCACAACCTTTTCAATATTGTGTGGTTCTAGATTTATTGGTGTATGAAAAATGCAAAATCTAGATGAAAGAATACCAAAGACGTTTTCAACTATATGCCTCGCGCGGGATAAACGATAGTTGAACACCTCTCTTTTGCAGAATCAAGATTTGCCTGTCTAAATGGCTTCAAAATTTCAGTTGTCAGCGGGGCACGCCGTCAGCAACAAAACATAGGGGACATTTTTGAACTTTTCACTGACGTCATCATCCTGGGAATGTGTAACTTTTTCTCCACTAACTTTTCATAAAAACGAGTATTTTTGAGTACACACCGTCGGATACGGCCGTTAGTTCGAAATCCACTAGGAGAAATCTGTAGTTTGCATCCACAATTGCAAGGAGAACCATACTATGTCTACCTTTGTAGTTGAAAAAATAAGAGCCAGAATTTCTAGGGGAATTATGTCAATATGTTTGCCATCCATGGCGCCTATGCAGTGTGTGAATTGCCATCGAGTCTCAAAATCCTTTGATATTTCCTTCCAATCATCTTGAGAGCTGGGAAACTGAAAAAACAAATGCATTATATAATGTACAGTCACTTTACACTAACAAATATAATTGTAAATAATTTTTAACATGAATAGTCTATTAAATAATGAGTAATATATTTTTTTTTTTGTTTCAGGTCAACTTTGATGCCTCATGTCCTGAGGAAAACTATTTGACACCAAATGTCTCAGAAGAAGAGGAGCGGGAACAGAATCAACGTACACCGTCGACTCAAATTTCACGACCTGGGCCCAGTAAGAAGAAGAAATCCAATGATGATATGTCAGCTGAAATATTGTCCACTGTTAGTGATCATTTCAAACAACCCAAACCACAACTTGACTGTTGCGAGCTCTTGGGAAGAACAGTAACTATGAAAATGAGGGGGATTAAAGACAAACGCCTGCACATCATGTTCGAAAAAATTAATGACTTACTATTTGAAGCAGAAATGTGCGCTCTGAACAACCAAGTTCTCACACCAAGTCCACAACATTATACACCAGTTCCTACTCCAAGTCAACAACATTATACAGCAGTAACCACACCAAGTCCACAACATTATTCAGCGGTTCCTACACCAAGTCCACAACATTATACACCAGTTCCAACACCAAGTCCACAACATTATGCACCAGTTCCTACACAAGTCCACAACATTATGCACCAGTTCCTACACTATGAAGTCCACAACATTATACACCAGTTCCTACACCAAGTCCACAACATTATACACCAGTTTCCACACCAAGTCCACAAGAAGAACAAAACACCACTTCTCATAACAATACAGAATCGGCTGCAACGTTTATTTCAAGTTTCACCTCAGGGATTTGAATGAGTGTATATGGAAATAAGAAACATGTTTTAGGGATATTAAAATTTGTCTTTATATTTTTCCTTCTCAATTATTTCTTGATATGTGTCTTTCTTTTGAAGCAGAAACTATGATAATGGAATGTTTAGGTACATTCAAATTGGAAGTTATATTTTCCTTATTTTTATTTCTTGAAAGGTGTTTTAATTTTGAATGAGCAAGTATGATAATAAATACTAAGAAAGTATATTTAAAGATGATTTTGATTTCTTCCTTCTATAATATTTAATTGCAAGGTTTATTGCTTTTTGAAACATTCTATTCTTCAGTTTAAAAATATGATGAAAAAAAAACAAGACAAACCTTAATGTATTTATGATAAAAAAAAAAAAAAAAAGACAAACCTTAATGTATTTCTGCAGAACTTTATACAAAGCCTCACATGTTTCAGGAATAATTCGTCCAAGAGCTTGTGGTGAAATCCTAGTTGAATATTTGAGAGACTCATACGATTGTCCAGTTGCTTAGTATCTCAAAGTTGCTGTCAGCCTTTCGTGTGGGGATATAGCTAATCTCATTTGCGTATCTTTCTTCTTAATCAAGGGGATATAAGTAACAGCAACTCGTTGTACACTGATTCATTCATTCGCAGATAATTGCTAAAATCAGATGGTTCATCTCTCAATTCGTTAAGAAGATTGATATGAGTAAATTTATTACTTCTTTCCATCCATTTTTACACCATTGTTTTTCGTTTTTCGTCTCTGCTTGTTATTCACATAAGCTAGCGCTAATAAGGCAAGCAAGTGCAACTTTCGTCTTCTCGAAAATCCATGTTGAACTGACAGACTTGACAGGTATGCCTGAAGAGTGTGTGTGCTCCTCGGTATCAGGTATACCTGTCGGCGTGACTATTCAGGCGTACCTGTCAGGTGTACGGATAGTGTATGGCGGCATAACTCGACCGAAATGGTAAAAAAATGGAATTGTAAGCTAAAACTCTTACATTTTAGTAATATTCAATCGTTTACCTTCATTTTGCAATAAATTGGAAGTCTCTGGCACAATATTTCGATTTATGGCGAATTTTTTGAAAAAACATTTTCCTTACGTCTGCTTGCTGGTAACTTCGGCCAGACATCTCAGAAATTCTTTAAATCCACGTTGTCGTAATATTTGCTCCGTTTTATATTAGTCGTTACATAAAGTTTTATATATGAAAATGTGCTAATTTCATGTACAATACAACAGAAAATAACTCATGGTTGTAGCTTTATCAGTTTTGAAATATTTTCATGTAAATCACGATAAATAGAAAAAATTAAACTTTCAGTCAACTTTAACTCGACCAAAATGGTCGAAAACTGCAATTATATCCTAAAACACTTACAGTCTAGTAATATTCAATCAATTAGCTTCATTTTTCAACAAACGGGAAGTCTCTAGCACAATATTTCGATTTATGGTGAATTTTTGAAAAAAAAAAAAAAAAAATTCGTCGAGCATTACAATTCATGCATCATTTTGTGATAATATTTTCTCTGTGTTGCTTTGATCGTTTTAAAATTTTTATATACCAAAATCATCGCAATTTAGTGTACAATACAAAGAAAAACAAAATAACCCATTAGCTTTAACCGTTTTGCTCACAGTGCGATTTGTATAAAATTATATATGAAAAAGTTTTTGCACTGTCATATATTTCAATATTTATATATGATAATGATATTTTTTCATTTCTGATGGTTGCATACTAAACTTCAGGCAATGACAAAAAAGGAGCCAAAAATGAACTCTTAATCCTGAAAACTAAGTGTGCTGTGATTTTTTGAAAAAAACTTTTTTTCTGCTTCGGCGCTAACTCACCGAACGCTGCCGGCATACGGGAGACGTTTTTGTAAATAGAGGCTCGGCGTTTAAGGGTTAAGCAGAAAGGAGCAAGTCCTACCCACAGAGTGGGCGCTCCATTCGAGATTTCACGAAGCTGCGGAGCCTTTGGGGAAGGCGAATATAGATCTCTTTGCGACACATTGGAGCATAAGACTGGAGAACTACTGCTCTCTGATCTCAGACCGAGGGCAGTTACTATAGATGGTCTTCTCATGGTGTGGTCCGGAATAGACGGTTATGCTTTTCCCCCATTCAAGATCTTGGGGGAAGTATTAAGAAAGTTCGCTTCATCAGAAGGCACAAAACTGACCCTGATCGTCCCGTTTTGGCCAGCTCAAGATTGGTTCACAGAGATACTGGAATGGATGATGGATTTTCCCAGATCGCTTTCACACAGGAGCGATCTTCTCAGACAGCCCCACTTCGACAGACTCCACAAGAATTTCCCCGCTCTCAATCTGACTGCCTTCAGACTATCGAAGGACTGGTCAGAGCGAAGGGATTTTCGTGCAAGGCTGCAAAGGCTATTGCCAGAGCCAGAAGAACCTCAACCTTGCGCGTCTACCAGTCGAAGTGGGAGGTTTTTAGAAGGTGGAGCAAGACTCAGAAGATATCCTCTTCCAGTACCTCTGTGACAGACATCGCTGACTTCCTTCTTTACTTGAGGGAGCAGTGCAACCTCGCTGTACCGACAATCGAAGGATACAGAAGTATGCTGGCTTCAGTATTCAGACACAGAGGTCTGAATATTTCAGAAGACAAAGACCTTCAGGATCTTATTAGGTCTTTCGAAACGTCTAAGACCAAGACCTCGAAGCCTCCCAGTTGGAATTTAGACGTTGTTTTAAAGTTTTTAATGTCCAAGAAATTTGAACCTCCCCAAAAAGCTTCCTTCAGGGATCTGACCAGGAAGTCACTGTTTCTCTTTGCTCTGGCTTCTGCTAAGAGAGTAAGCGAGTTGCAGGCTTTGGAAGGTAGGGTTGGGTTTAAGAAGGACTCAGCTATTTGCTCCTTCAAACCCTTCTTGGCAAAGAATGAAAACCCTTCCAAACCATGGCCGAGAAGCTTTGAGGTGAAAGGACTTTCGTCAGTGACAGGGCAAGAGTTGGAGAGGACTCTGTGTCCGGTTAGGAGCCTAAAATTCTACCTAGATAGGAAGAAACAGCTGGGAGGTACAGTTGAAAGTTTCTGGTGCTCAGTCAGGAATCCTAGTAGATCCATCTCGAAGAATGCTCAAGCTTTTTTCATCAAAGATGTCATCAGAGAAGCGCATCTGTCTTGTGAGGATGAGCACCTAAAGCTCCTTAGAGTGAAAAGCGCATGAGGTGAGAGCCATTGCGACATCATTGGCTTTTCACAAGGCGTTGTCTCTCCAGGCTCTTATAGAGGCGACATACTGGAGATGTAATTCGATATTTGTATCTCATTATTTGAGAGATGTTAGAGTAACTTATGATAAGTGCTTCTCTCTGGGAGCGTACATATCTTCGGATTTGTTGCTGGGACAGGGAGCTGAAACTAATCCTTTATAATTTAGTTAATTTAGTTGATTTTAATGCTATGTGATGTGTGTTTTTATGGTTGATTGGAAGAGGGTGTTGGAAGTAAAACCCCCTTTCAATTCGTAACACTAACAAGGTTAGACTTGGTCAGGTGGTCGGGATTGGTTGTTGTGCTCCTTGTTGTTTATTGATACCTAAAGCCCTGTCATGTAAGAGGGATAGCCCCCATTGATATGATACAGGTAAAGGCTCTGTCATGTAAGTGGGTCAGCCCCCATTGACACGATCCAAAATAAGGCTCTGTCATGTAAGTGGGTCAGCCCCCATTGACACGATCCAGAAGGGCTGTCAGTCATAGGTCTCAACCTCGCTGAAGCTCTTGAGGCAAGCAGACTCATAGACAGTATCCTTGAAGTCTTCTGCCCAATCAGTTAAGAACCATGGTTTTTATATCCTACAACATATGTTGTTTCCTGTTTTTTAAATATTAGCTGTCTCTTACCCTCCACCAAGGGTGCCAATCAGCTAAGTATATATCTGACAGGTAAGTTGCATGTACAAAAATGATATTTTTATGATAAAATAAAGTTTTGTACATACTTACCCGGCAGATATATATGATTAATGGCCCACCCAGCCTCCCCTCAGGAGACAGGTGGAAGAGAAAATCTGATTAGAAAACAGGAATGGTTCCTATTCCCGCCACCCAGCGGGGGAAAGGTAGATCACCTGACCTACCTGCCGCGTGTGCATGCGAGATTTGAAATTCTGTCGGGAACGTTGGAGACTATAGCTAAGTATATATCTGCCGGGTAAGTATGTACAAAACTTTATTTTATCATAAAAATATCATTTTTATAATAAAATAAAGTTTTATTTATACTTACCCAGTAATTACAAGTAGAGCCCGCCCTCCTCCCCTCACATGGACATTGTAGCAAAAACAAATTGAAGCACTTTTCAAGGGTTGTTCCTCTCCTTCCCAGAAATGTCATATTTCTTTATCTCCTCACCTTGATACAGGTTGTCGAGTTTTGGGAAACTGGGTGTACTGTGTACTTGGAGTACCCACCAGTCAGTTTTAATGCATGGGTAATAGTTATGTTGTGTAATGTGTGGGTAACAGAACTCTCTGGTTAATTTCGTTGTACTGCGCCCAGGGCAAGGGCACTTTATTTTGTAACGCTTTGGCAGCCCTCGGAGTACTCATCGGCTGCAAAGCTCCTTCTGAAGTAGAGACGACCCTCGGCTTTACCGCTGTGTCACTACAGGTTGAGATGAACACCAATCGGAGGCAGTATCGTGTTGCTGTAGCTCTCACCAGTGCTAGCTACCTTTCTATTTCAAATTCATCTCCATCACTGAGTGTTTTTGAGTAGTACAGGTAGTCCCCGATTATCGGCAATCCAGTTTTTCGGCGCTTGTCTAGTGACGAAAATCTCGATTTTTGGCGGCAACATGTCGATTTCCACTTATCAGCACCAATAATTGCGTATTGGTGCCAATGTATACCTAACGGAGGCGCCGATAACCAAAAAGCGCCGAATATCGCCAATTTTTGTTATCCGCAATTTTTGCTTATCATCATGCCGTCAGAACGGAACCCCCGCCAATAACCGGGGACTGCCTGTATATGTCCATGTATCCCACCTCCTGTCAATGTGGGATTCAGCTATGTAGTCACTTGGTAAGTTACTTATATAAAAATGACATTTTTATAATAAAATAAACTTATATATACAGGCAGTCCCCGGTTATTGGCGATCCTGTTTTTTGGGGCTTGTCTAACGACGAAAATCGGTGATATTTGCGCTGATTTCTTCTTACTGGCGCCGATAATCGCATATTGGCACTGATACATACCTAACAGAGGTGCTGATAACTGAAAATCAGTGATTTTCAGCCCTTATAAGTGCCGAAAATCGCCGATTTTCACTCATTGGCAATTTTCACTTATCATCACGCCGTCGGAATGGAACCCCCACCGATAACTGGGACTGCCTGTGATTACTAAGTAACTACATGATTGGAGCCCTCCCTCCTCCTCTCTCATGAACATTGGGTACAGACTAATTGAGCTCTTCAGCTATGTTGTACTTATTCTTCCCTGAAAGTGGGTGGGGTCTAGTTAGTTACACCAAAACAACAGAGCGTTGCTGCAGATTTCAGAATTTAAGCTGCCGCAATAGTTAGAAACTAATAGCTATGTAGTTACTTGGTAATTATATATAAAACTTTATTTTATTATAGAAATGTCATTTTTATAGCATAAAACTAGCTTTTTATATGAACTCATGAATTATATAAATGCTTCCATTGCAGAGTGCAATTTAGGCATTTCGATGACTGATATAATAAACAATACATACAGTAGGTTAGTTCTAGCTTATAATCTTGATGAATAATCAGGGGACTTGCACCTACCATATACACTATGGATGTATGTTTCATGATACTGTATGAATACAGCTTTTTATTTTCTTAGCAAGAATACAAAATCAGAATGATCACAATTGTGTTTTTCTTTTCAGCTTAATGTTGACTTTGAGGGCTTCACTGCCAGTGACAATGATTTCCATGGGATAAAGAGATTACTTCAGCAAAGTTTTCGTGGTTTAGAAGTTGATGTATCTGGTATTGCAGACACCATTATCTCTCAGAATTATGTTGGGTCTGTCATTAAGGTAAGCCACAATTTCATTTTAAAAATTACCATGTCAGAGATGATATTTTTCTATTATTGTTCCATATACTGTATACTTGTTCCTCAACATATGCAAGAATTAAGCCCCATTTCCTTAGAATGAGACTTCTTATTCCTGGAAACGTTTTTGAAGTAAAATAGCAGATAGCTGCAGTTGCAAAACATATTTAAATTTAAAGCAATGAAGAAGTGTACTGTGCAGTATTGACTGATTGATAATGAATTTTGTAGTTTTTCTATCACTGTTTGGCTATATCCTTGATGTGAAAGTGACTGCCTTAAAGCATCATTCTACTTTTATTTTGCTGGGCTGATGGTTGGAAAATTATTGGAAGGGGGCTTCCCTACCTTTTCGAATTTGATTCCAAACTTATGTTTTGAGATCTTAGGAAATTATTTGGGTAGTTGTCAGGGAGTTTATCAAAATTTGGTATAGCTAGTTACAGTTCAGGAGATATTGCTATGGCAAAAAAACTACTGATCGTGTTTGGAAATTTTAACTCAAGATTCCTACTATAAGAAAATCTTGGCAGTGCCTAAATTACAGTATTTTTAGGTGGATTGCATGTGTGCATGGGACCTTGTAGGTAATCCGGGGCTCATTCTGCTCACAAACTGTACTAATATGGCTTTAGTATTGCCACTCAGATGGTGGATCTTGGCTGTAAGGTTGTATTCTTTATTTTTAAGGTATGAATTAGATGCTTAAGGTAAGTTAGATTTCATTTTTGTCTTGCTGAGGTATTCAAATTGTGGTTGGTCTTGTCACTGGAGTCGTGTCCAATTTTCCATTTAGATTATTACCATTACCTTATTTGTAAGTGGAATGCAAAGTTAAAGAGAAAATGTATAGTTCTCAGCGGGAATGTAGACTTGCCTTGAAACTATCTATTCACAGTTTACATTTATACCGTATATACATGTAAACCCTTATAATTTTTTTTGTATTGATTTTTCCTCTGTTTTTTCAAGTATTCTTTCATTCTGTATAGTGCCCTTTTATTGATAAATATTATTTGTTGTCTTTAATAATAAAGAAAATTATTACGACTTGACTCTTATTGTGTAATGGTAAAAAAAATCATTACAACTTGACTCCTATTGATGAATACTACTGTGGAACAGTGTAAATGAGAGCATGTGGAACAATGTAAATGAGAGCATAAGTTTTTAATGGTTTTAGGTGGGTGAAACAGTTTGCCAAACCATCCTTTAGGTTGTTTTAGTAGAACAAAGTGATTTAAGAAAATAATGTTAGAAAACAGTTAGAGATATTATTTTGCAGCAAGGGAGAATAGTGAGTTCAAAGGGAACCCAAAAGAAATATATACAAAGATTATTTTTTTCTTGTTTTAAACATATGTTCATTTTGTGTGATTATGGTATTACTGAAGAAAATATTTTATTGTATGTTAAATCTGCATGAGTTTAGTTATTAATAGTGCCAAAAATGAATTTGCAAATGAAAGCAAATTCAAAGATATGCTAACTTTGTTTTCCAATGTAAACGGCACAGTAAAATACTTGGTGCAGTTATACCAAAGAACCTAATTCAGGTTAACTGAAGCACTGTACTGCACAAAGATAACATTACAGAACTATAGAAAAATTGAATTCAGTTTCAGTGTTCTTTCTCTAGATTAGTTGCACCACTATTGAAAACTATCAGTGTCTCCAAGGATATTGGGCAGGTATTAATGGTAATATAGTATTAACATTATATGGGCTGTTATAGGGAAAAATACTTAACCAAAAACTAAACATTTTATGTATGTAACTTACCAAGTAATTACATAGCTATTAGTTTCTACTTTACGACAGCTATAGGTATGAATTTTCGGTAGCACTCTGTTGCTTTGGTGCAGGTAAGTGCCCTGCCCACTTCCAGGGGAAGTATAGGTACAGCATAGCTGAAGACTATAGTTCGTTTCTGCCGGTCAACACCCCGACATCGTTGTTAAGCAGCTTTGTTTTTGGATTATCAGGATTGTTCATCGGATGATCTTGCTTATAGTCAAAGGATTTGGTGAAGTATTCTGTACTTTTAGTAGCCTCTACGCTAAATTACTTAGCTTAGTTAAGCCTAGTTGGATTTTTTTTATTGATTGTGACTTATTATGTCAGACGCTAGTGTTTCTAGTACAGTCATACTTCCGCCACGCAGGTTAGGTTCCAGAACCCCTCGCGCAGTGTGAATTTTTGCTTAAGTTTGGCATGGTCTCTAAAAATGCTAATACATGCTTATTTCTAAAGTTTAAACACTAAATATGACCCTAATCATGCTCCCAAATTATTAAGTTAACTTTTAAATGAAATTAAAGTTACTGTAATTTCATTTAAAAGTTAATTAATACATTACCCTTAAAAATAGAAATAAATGGTTGACGTAAAAACTGAGATTTGGAAGAGAATTTCTCTCTCTCTCTCTCTCTCTCTCTCTCTCTCTCTCTCTCTCTCTCTCTCTCTCTCTCCTTCCAACCGATCTATTTTTAGAATCGTCTCAACCTCTTTTAACAACTTCTTTATTCTATGTCTCTTTCTCTTTGTTCTGAAATGCTTTTTCATGAACAAACAGTGTTTTATATTTTGACTTAATACAACTCTTAGTTATTATGTCTATGTTTTAGAACGTATTTGCAACACTAGCGCATTTACACTTCGTAGACGATGCAGGTCAAATTAGATCAATTTAAACTATCTACTGTACAGGTAAAGGCGCACAGAAAATTAATAAGTTGTAAAAATGAGTGAGTGCTAACTAAGAGAGAGAGAGAGAGAGAGAGAGAGAGAGAGAGAGAGAGAGAGAGAGAGAGAGAGAGAGAGAGAGAGAGAGAGAGATTGTCCTTACTTAAGAGAGTGAAATTATTTATCAATTATTACGGAGACTGAGAGAATAACACGAGAGAGAGAGAGAGATATATTGTCCATACTTGAGATATCAAGTTATATTATTTATGAATTTTTATGGGGAGAGAGAGAGAGTGAGAGAAAAAAAAAGTATATCTTAGTTTAACCAGACCACTGAGCTGATTAGCAGCTCTCCTAGGGCTGGCCCGAACGATTAGACTTATTTTACGTGGCTAAGAACCAACTGGTTACCTAGCAACGGGACCTACAGCTTATTGTGGGATCCAAACCACATTATGACGAGAAATTAATTTCTATCACCAGAAATAAATTCCTCTAGTTCTTCATTAGCCGGGTAGGAGAGTCTAACGCTGGACCAACAGCCTGCCAGGTGACAGCTCTATCCACCCCTCCAACGAAGAACTACGGGGAGAGAGAGAGAGAGTTATTCGTATGTTAGATATCAAAAGATGGAAATTCAGTATTAAACTAACTATTAAATGAAATTAAAGTTACTGTATTTTCATTTAAAAGTTAGCTTAATACATTACCCTTAAAAAAAATAAATAAATGGTGCGACTCTCTCCTCCATTCCACCGATCTATTTTTAGAAGTCTTCTTAACCTTGTTTTTAAAAACTTCTTTATTCTGTCACTTTTTCTTTGTTCTGAAATGCTCTATGTCTCTATGTTTTAGAACAGCGCATTTACAGTTTGTAAATGCTACAGGTAAAATTAGATAAATTCAAAATTATCTACTGTACAGTTAAAGACATACAGAGAAACAGTGCTGTAATACGTAGGTTGGCTAACTTGGAACGAGAGAGAGAGAGAGAGAGAGAGATAACAGTTGTTCTTACTTAAGAGAGTGAAATTTTTTATGAATTATTAAGGACAGAGAGAGAGAGAGAGAGAGAGAGAGAGAGAGAGAGAGAGAGAGAGAGAGAGAGAGAGAGAGAATTAAAGAAAAATTTGACCACTGATTAGCAACACTCCCCCTTCTTGTCATGTTAAATGACATGTCTAACAGCTTTTGCCTTCACCAACTTCTTACAAAAGATCAGTGAAGATTTGTTTGTTCAAAATAATATGAATTTTGTAATTACAGTTTTATTATTATTATTATTATTATTATTATTATTATTATTATTATTATTATTATTATATTTAATTTTATTAATCTTAGTATTTGAAAATTAGTACTTATTATTAGGTAAAAAGTTTATTTATCATACAAATAAACATACCTGTATACCTGTATACATAAAAATTCATCCATAAAAGAGAGAGAGAGAGAGAGAGAGAGAGAGAGAGAGAGAGAGAGAGAGAGAGAGAGAAGAGAGAGAGAGAGAGAGAGAGAGAGAGATTATTACTTTTAATAATATTTAATGTTATTTAATTTACACATAAAAACTTGAAAACTTATAAATTACATAAAAAAATTAAACAAACACTTTTGTTGGGTTTCTCAGTGTTCGCAAATGTTCGCGTGTCTGAGAAAAACTTCTGTCCATATGACCATTAGTTAGGTTCCAATGAAAAATTTGTGTGTCTGTGAATTCATTTTGGATGAATCACGCAAGTTCGAGGTATTACTCTAACTGTTATTGTAGCAAGGGCTGATTATCTGGTTGACATCTTCTAAATATGACTTATATTGTATTTGTTATCATCGCTGAGGACAAATTTGTTCTCCCGACTTGACATGTGAAGATTGCAAAGACTGGGACGACGGTAAATGGAAAATTTCAACTTCTCATTTAGACAAGTTAGAAAAAGCTAGACAGTGAAAGTGGAAGCTAGAGCCGAGGTTAGGGCATCAGCGTCTTCTTCACCTAAACCGGTAATTTCGACACCTGTGGCTGCTTTTTCTCTTATTCCCAGTTCTTTTGTGCTCCCTTCTACTCCGTTACCTGGCTTTCATCCATCTGAACCTAGTGCCATTGCCAGTCCCGAAGCCCAGAATAACAAGAAGTTTGACACATTAGTGGATACTGTCGCTCAAATAGGAGGTTCGTGAAAGCCCTTTTAGACAAGGCAAGTGCAAGTGTTTTGTCAGTGGAGGGGGTGGCTACTCATCCCACCGATGCTCTTAGACAGAGGTCCCTGCCAAACTCCCTTAAACCTGGGAGGAGGCAAACCATAAGTCCAAGGGCAATCGGTGGGGTTTGCCCAAGAGTAGTTGTTCCCTCAGCCAAACCTGTTGCTATTTCCCTGGTATCGGTGGATAACTGCCAGAAAGGTGTACAAGTGGACCTTCACACCTTATCTTCCAGTGGATCAGACTCTTAATAAGTCCAAAGGGTGCAGCTGGCATTTCCAAGATTCTTCCAGGCCATTGAAAAGGCTAGCAGGGGAGGGACAGGCTCCCTCGATTCTGCGTAAGCGACATAGGGACCAGGAGCCCTCTTGTAGCTTTTGGGATGATGCAGAGCTCCCATTGGATACCGAGCTCCAGTGGCTTCCAAGTGCCCAATGGCCTCTAAGCACCAAGCGGATCCCAGACATCCAAAGGGAGCAGATCGCCCCATGGGATCAAAGCACCCAGGGGCTCCTAAGCGTCCAATGGGAGCAGTTTGCCCAGTGGCTCCCAATCTCTTGGTGAAATCAAAACGTAGTGCAGTGTTAGACTATTCTCTTGTTTCTGAAGCTTCTTTAGATTCGGATTCTCTGTTAACAGTGGGGCAACCTGTTTCAGTGCCACCTCCTGTTAAGATTCAGGAAGCGACAGTTGCGCGTTCGACAGCTGTTGTTGAGGACTCTGTTCCTCTCCTGTGCCTGAAGTTGATGCCTGATCCTCTCCCTCCGACTCAGGTTTCCTCACTTATCCCGATTCATTGTCGTTTGGACAATATCCTGGAACTTCTAAAGAAGCCTTAAAGTACTCCTCAGGTGACAGAGGAAGCTCATCAAGACTTAGTTCTTTCCTCTATTTCTTTGGCAGAGGAGGAATTAGAACAAGAACAACCTTCTTCATCGTATGCATCCCGCCTGAATTATTTTATTTTTTGTTTTCCCACTTACTTTTCTCTTGCAGCGCCATCTTCTCCTGGATCTCCCCTTGTGTTATGACAGTCTGTGGGAACCACCAAGCTACCTAAGATCGTATTATCCATTTCTTCTAAGAAAGCTTTGTCAGGCATTGACGCTTGGTCATCCGAGAAGAGGGAGGTGGGCAAAGCTGTGTTTTGTTCTCCTCGGTCTCGATTGCCTAAAAGCAGATATGTGTATTGTGCGACCAAGGAAGCTCCGTCCTTGGGAGTTTTTACCTCCTCCCAAGGGGACTTCTCCGGCCTTATCAGTTCTGCATGCAGATCTTCATTCGATTCAGCCAAGATCGTTTTCCCCCATGGAATTGGACCATATAGTGAAGGACACTTTTAAAGTGTTTGAAATTTTCAGTTTCCTTGACTGGACTGTGGGTGCCTTAACTAAAAAAGTCAAGGATTGTACTTCCCTTCAAGGTGATTTTGCAGCAGATTTGCACGGGTACTTTCCTGTGCTGATAAAGCTATAAAGATGGAGCCTAGGGAAAGGGGAGCTGTGGTGCTCGTTCACCACTAAAGGATTTACCCCTTCCCAAAGATTCTCCCTCCTTTTTGCTCTGATGGACAAAAGCAGTCTTTTTCCATGAACTATAGTAGAATGTGTAGCAATGGAACTTCAAAAGAGGGCAACCCATGACCTGCTAGCACAATCGACCAAACGGCTTAAGGATTCGAACTGCAGTGCTACGGTTTCTTTTAATCATAGATCCTTCTCTCCAGTCCAACCACAGCCCTTTTGAAGGGGCAGAGGAAGAGCACAATCTCGCCCGCGCTCGAACTTCAAATCTCTTCGGCCAATCAGCAAGAAGTGTACTTCCATACCCTCCTCTTAGCAAGTGAGGGTCTGGTCCTCCATATCCGAGTGGGCACCAGACTACTTCTGTTTTGGAAAAGATGGGAAGCAAGATCTGTGGAGCTGTGGGTTCTGAGCGTGCTCGAAGATATTCAATCCCATTTAAGGAGAAACCCCCTTTAACGTCTTCTCCCATCGCCCTGAAGGTGTATTCTGAAGGCGCGGAGAGATTTTCAGCCCTCTCAAAGAAGGTTTTGGCTCTTCTCATGAAAAGAGCAATAGAGGTGGTAGACAACCTATCCTCGGAGGGGCTTTACAACCGACTGTTTGTCGTTCCCAAGTCATCAGAAGGTTGGAGACCTGTCCTGGACATAAGCGCTATGAACTTCTTTGTGCAGATACAGTAATCCCCCTGTATTCGTATGGGATGCATACGACACCCCCCCCCCCGCGAATAGCTAAAACCGGCAAATACTTAGAACCCTTGTAAAAATACTTAGAGCTGCCTATTTTGATAGTTCAAACTCACACAAAACAAACTAAAAATGCTTATACAGGTGTTATCCTACTTACGATGGGGTTAGGTTCCAAAAAAAACCATCGCTTGTTGGAAAACGTAAGAAATACCGAAACATATCTCGAACATAGCCTAGCCTACACTAGGTATTTGGTACCATGCACTGTATACATATATGGTAGCCTAGCCTAGACTATAAAATATACTCTTTTACATACAAAGTACAGGCAGTCCCGGTTATCGGGAGCCTCAGGTAATGCGGGCGATCCGTTTTTTCTGGGCGCTTGTCTGGCGACGACGATAACCAGATTTTCATCGCTGATAACCGTTATCGGCGCTGATCGCTTCTTATCGGGCGGCGCTGAACGCTTCTTATCGGCGGCGCTAACTGGGATCAGTGATATTATCGCTGATTTTCGGTTAATGGCGATATTCGGTTGTCGCCACGCCATCGAACGCGAACCCCACCGATAACCGGGGGACTGCCTGTATAGTAATTATTAATATCCGCTAATTCTGGAGGTTCATGCAAAGTGACTTATGGTAATTCAATACAAAGAGAAATTGAATAACAAACAAGAACTATGGTATATTGTAGATACACGGTAAGCGTAGCCTACATTATGCTGTACTCTATATTCGATATTGTATTATACAAACGTCAACATAACGAATATGCATCTTTACCATGGATCTTTTAAAATGTTATGCCTTAATTCACTGTATCCAATAATATTGTGCATATTCTTATATTGCTTTTGTATTAAAAATTGCATTCATAGCGATCAATGTTTTGGTCTGGAAATGTTTACACAGTGTTTATTTCACTGCATTTAACTCATTTCAGAGCGCTTTTCTTGCTTCTAGTTAGCGTAAATGAATCTCTAGAGTCTAGATGCTTTATTCATAAGGGGCAAGGTTATTTTTTGTTATACGAAATTGTTTTTAAGTCGAAATATAACTAAAATACATCTCATTGTGATATTAATATATCTATTTTGTTAATAGATGACGATTGACGTTGGCGTTTGGGGCATTTGTTTCAAGTAAAAAAATTCAAGATTCCGTTCACTATTTTCACTTGATTTCAACACAATACTGAGCCTTACATATTTATCATTTATTGGCGTAAAAGTAACAGTAATGTGTTCTTTCATGCCCAGCAGTTTTGATTAAAATACACTCTCCCATTTTAATTACGATCGAGTTTCATCCATGTTGCTGATGCACGATTATTTACAGTACTATAGCCATTAGCAGCTTGAACGTTGTTTTCTCAGCTTCAGCTACAACTTGCAGCTTAAAATTAGCAGTATATTTCCTTGACAATCTTTTATCCATAGCAAATAAGGGTACAATGTAAAATATATCATTCCTATTCTACTTAACATCATTTGTGCCATAACCTGAGGCAATTGTTTATTACTATACGATGGTTGAAATACAGGTAAACGGTCGTTGTTATCAGATTCAGTTATAAGCAAAACAACAGTTTCTTGGTCGGTTGTCTATGGCTGCATGCGCATTTACGCAAGAGTATAACGTTACTAACAATACTTTTTCATTCTCTTTACTTTTTTAACTAGAGGATGGGATAAAGAGATGGAGGAAAAGTTGTCTATTGTAATTTGGTCTCTCTCACTGCCTGATTACGCTTGTTGCCTGCGCCAAATGAAAAATTTAAGAATATTTTGTAAATAATATTGTCAATCGGTATTAATTGCTTACCCTATTGCAAAATCGAATTATCGTAATTATTTTGAGCATTACCTGAGTATTTTGATAGTTTTATCATAAAAAGTGCATTTAGTCATGAAAATGAGATGAAAATACAGTATTCAGTGAATATTTCTCAGTGAAAAATACAGCGAATGAGCGAATTTTCCGCAAATAATGGGTAGATACGTTCCAAAGAGAAATCTGTGAATATGTGAGTCTGCAAATCATGAGAACGCAAATCTGGGGGGTTTACTAACAAAGTTCAAAATTTAGATGAATCATTCAGTTCTCTCTGCTATTCACCAAGGAGACTGGATGGTATCCATCAACATGAAGGATGCATACTTTCATATCCCAATACACCAGGATTCCAGGAAGTATCTGAGGTTTGTGTTTTAGGACAGTCTTCCAGTTTCGGGCTCTGTGCTTCTGTCTGTCCACAGCCCCTCAAGTCTTCATCAGAGTATTCGCCTCTGTCACAATGGCTTCACCTGACGGGTGTCATGGTATGCTTATATCTGGACGACTAGCTCCTATGGATGTCATCCAGAGAGAAATGTACAACTGGCCTGGGACTTGGGCATGTTAATCAGCCAACAGAAATCCCAACTAGCCCCATCTTAGTCAATAGTCTATTTAGGGATGAAGATAGACTCGGAATTTTCAGGTTTTTTCTGTCCGACAAGAGAGAGTACAGTCTTGCTTCAGAAAGTCAGACACTTTCTTGATCTCCAGTCCTGCTCAGCCAACGCTTGGATGGGCCTCTTGGGAACCCTCTCTTCCATTGAGATGCTTGTGCCTTTAGGAAGATTGCATGCGAGACCTTTGCAATTCTTCCTAAAGGCCAGTTGGAGCAGGAATAGACTGCCGGATTCATTCATCTTCCACATCACTCCAGAAAGACCTTCAGTGGTGGTTCCTAGAAGGGAGATTCCTTGTGGGAAAGTCACTTCAACAGTTGAACCTGAACTCAACATTGCTCTCCGACTCACCGGATCTGGGTTGGGGAGCAATCTTAGAGACTTGGAAGTTGCAGGACGTGGTCTCTAGAGGAGAGGAAACTCCATATAAACCTAAAGGAACTGAAGGCGATTCACCTGGCTCTTCAGCATTTTACTTCAGTGACACACGACTTAGTGATAGCGGTTCACTCGGACAACATGACCGCAACTGGCGTGCATATGGAATCAGGGAGGAACATACTCCTTTTCTGTGTGTGAAGGAGCCAGAGATCTCCTCCTCTGGGCCCAAAGCAACAACACCCAGATTCTCACTTGCTTCATTCAGGGCAAGTTGAACATTTTGGTGGACGAGCTGGGCCATTGCAAACAGGTTCTACCCAAGGAATGGTCACTGAATCCACAGGTGTGCACCAACCTGTGGAAACGACAGGAAAATTTCGATGGTAGACCTGTTTGCAACATCAAGAATCATCACCTTCATCTGTACTGCTCTCTGGCCCTGGACTCTCAAACATGGGCAACGGGTCCGATGCTCCAGGATTGGTCGGACCTGGAGGTTTATGCTTCTCCACCATTCAGTCGAGTGAGGGAAGTAATAAACAAATTCCCTTTATGCCACAGCGCATCAGTGATCCTGGTTGCTTTGTTTTGGCCACAAAAGGAATGGTTTCTGAACCTCTGAGAACTTCTGTCAGACTTCCCAAGGCTCCTTCCACAGAAACAAAATCTGCTCAAACCACCTCATTTCAACAGATTCCATCAAGGCTATTGCTAGGTGTAGTAGAATGACTCTTCTACCAAACTCTACCAGGTTAAGTGGGCATTATTTTACAGATGGTACAAGAGATGTGGCGTCTCTACTTCTGAAACATCTATAGCCCAACTAGCAGATTTTTTACTTTATCTGAAGACTTCTTGAAGTTTAACAACATCCACAATCAAAGGCTACAGATCTATGCTGAATTCATTATTCAGACAAAGAGGTTTAGATATATCCTCAAATCAGGATATATCCGATTTAATTAAGTCTTCGATACCTCAAAACAGAATATGCAAATTCCAGTTTCTTGGAACTTGGACGTCTTGTTACGTTGGGTTTCAGGTCCCCCGTTTGAGCCACTTCACACTTCATCATTCAAGGACTTATCTAGGAAGACTCTTTTTCGGGTTGCCTTGGCCACAGTGAAAAGGATCAGTGAGTTAAAGTGCTGGATAAGCAAGTTGGCTTCTCTCAGGAAGATGCAGTATCCACGTTCATCCTAGGGTTCTTACCAAGAACGAAAACCTTTCCAACCCGTGGTCTCCATCCTTCCACTATCAAGAGTCTTACAGGATACTTGGATCTTCAGACCAAGAGAGAATGTTATGCCCAGTGAGAGCGTTAAAACACTACCTGGGAAAGAACCAAGAAAATCAGAGGGGATTTCCATAACCTCTGGTGTTCAGTTAAAAACCTAACACGTCCTCTCTCCAAGAATGCTCTCTCCTTCTTCCTGAGAGATGTAATTATTGAGTCTCACTTGGGTATTCAGGAATATGCCTTACCCTTGTTTAAAGTAAAGCCCATGACATTCAAGCAGTAGCCACGTCATTGGCTTTTTAAGCACAATCTTTCTCTATCTGCAATCATCCAATCAACTTATTGGAAGTGTTGATCAGTTTTCACCGGCCATTACTTATGCAATGTGGAAACAGTATTCAAAGACTGCAGTACTTTTAGGTCCTTTTTCCATGGCTGGCATGGCACTAGGGAACAAGGGGTAGAAGTACTACTATTTCCTCTATCTCCTTGCCTTGTTTAAGGTCATCGAGTTTTGGGAAGCCCGGGGGTACTTGGTACCTGAAGTGCCCACCAATCTTTTCTGTTAATCGATGGGTATTCTTTTTAATTTGGGCGTGCAGGTAACAAAGTTCTTATAGTCATTTTGGTTTGTTATATATCACGCCCAGGACAAGGGCATCTGTTCTGTTTTGCTTTGGCAGTCTTAGGATTACTCCCTGACTGCAAAGTTCCCACTAAAGCAAGGACAACTCCTGACATTGCTGGTCACGTCCCTATGGGTAGAGATGAGCAGCAACCACGAAAAGTATCTTCCTGCTGTAGCTCTCTCACCAGGTAAGGTTACAACAAGCGTTTCCACAATGCTAGCTTTTTATTTATTTCAAATTCAATTTCATTTATAAATGTTAAATTTTGAGTAGTGCATGTCCATGATTCCCACCTCTTGTCAGTGTGGGATTCAGCTATGTAACTACTTGGTAAGTTACATATAAAAATGACATTTTTATAATAAAATAAGGTTTTATGTATACTTACCAAGTAATTACATGATCAGAGCCCTCCCACCTCCCTGCACATGGACATAAAGCATAAATGAACTGAGCTCTTCAGCTATGTTGTAATATGCTTCCCTGGAAGTGGGCAGGGCACTTACCTGCTCCAAAACAATAGAGTGCTACTGCAAATTTCAAATCTACAGCTGCTGTAAAGTAGAAACTAATAGCTATGTAATTACTTGGTGAGTATATATAAAACCTCATTATAAAAATATCATTTCTGAGTCCAGTCCCGTGTCAGCCGGTGAAATTCCATTACAGCACGAATTTCTAGGTATAACCTTGCTAGATATACCAGAGAAAAAGAGCTTTCAGGAAAGCTGGGGTTACTACCCCCAGTCGAGCGTCTTCCAGGAAGGCGTCGGTATAAGAAGGGGTGAGTGAATTACCACTACCACGGAAACCTACTCGAAAGATCTCTCCCTATCAAAATCCCCGGAACGGAGCGGTGAGCCGTTACAGCCCCCACACCAAACACCCGCCAGGACGGCGACACCAGCGCCACCTACCTCATTCCATTTTCTAGCACGTGAATTCACGGTTTCTTTTGTGTGCTCTTCCATCATTTTGGATTTTTTCTGCTTCTACGATGGCATCGAGCAGCTTTACCATTTCCAAGTTAAGTACCATCTTCTTGTGGGGTTTTGTTCTATTTTTTGGCTGTTATAGTCTCGTATTTTCATAAATATCGAGATCTTATTATGTCGCCACGGCGTCCCCAGCCAGCCATGTCGATCATGAGGCGTCTCCTTCTGTTCTTTTCAGTTGAGTCGTCTCCTCGTCGTTATAGATATTTTGCCCCTTGGTTCCCTTCCTGGTGGTTCCTTGTGGCTCCCCCTTATGAATTACGATCATTGGCCTACTGGCCTTTGTGGGAGTGATGCCCGTCTAGGTACCCCAGGTTGGGTTCCTATTGTTTTGGTCTTACTAGGCTAATTAATTTTGATTGAAGATGGTGCTCTCTTGTAGTTTTATTTTTATTTTTATTGTTTTTATTATTTTATTGAGTGGTTTACCTCGGTGCTGGCGGCAGCCTCAGATCTAACCGCTTCCCGTGGTAGGCTACACTCTCTGTTGAGCACATTTTAGTTTTTATGAGTGTTGGTTATCTTGTGGAGTAGGCTTGTTAGCTTCCTTCCCTTTGCCCTGGGTGGGGAGTTCAGGTTGAGGGAGTTTTGTTGCTGTTTTCCTCCGGGATCGTTTTTCGGTGGGCAGAGTGAGCCCCTTGGTTCTCTTCCTCCATTTGGGGGGAATCGAGTTCTTAGGATGTGTTTCCTCTAGGCTAGTCGCCCCCTTGCCTGCCATTCTCGATCCCTGCTGGTTCTCGGCACAAAATTTCTCTCCCAGTTGCTTCCTCCTCCCCTTTTGCACTCCTCGTCCTAGCCTATACTAAGGTTAGGTCCATATTAGGCTTCGCCTAGGTAGGAGTCGGGCTTCGGGTTGGTTGCTTCCAGTCATATTGCCCCTCCAAGATTCATGGTCTGGGAGGTATGGTGCAGTTGAGCGGGTGAGCTTCTCCCGTCTCCTGTTCCTTCCTGGTAGCCTACTCCTCCTCCCCCCTACCTCCCCCTCCTCCTCCAGCCTTGCTCTACTCGTGCGGGTGACGCTAGATGGCGTTTTCTCCGAGTTCCGGGACTTCTCTTGTTGGTTGAGGGATTCGCTCCCTCCCATATTGTCCCTAGCATCGCTGTATTGGGGTTGGTGGTTTGTTTACTCGAACGCGTTCGAGTCACTGTTCGTCTCCCCGTCGGATTACGTTGATACGGTATATATATATTGCTTCAGCCTATGTTATGAACATACGAGCATTTTACCCGTCTCGTTCCTCCGGCGGGGAAGTAAGGGCGGAAGGTTTTTCATTATAGGGGAACGGATCCCTCCGTCCTCTTGAGTTCTTACCATCACTTGTTACTGTTTTTATTTTTAGATAAGTCTGTTATCTACAGGAGTACTCTCCTTTATTCATTATATATAAATACGTGAGTCCGGTCCTATACCAGGGGTCTCCGCCGTTATTTTACTGGCAGCCCTTATGGTTAGTTCCTGGTCTCTCTTTCCTTCATTCCCCGGAGTACTCCGGGGTCTGAAATCCTACCTTCCACTCTGTGTAATTTAGAGCTTATTGGCCCAGTTTATGTTAGGGAGTTCTTCTCCGCCGGAGTATTCCGGTTGCAGTTGAATTTCCCGGCCTCGCCAGCTTTAGTTTGCTTAGGGTGGGAGGTTCATGTACTTTTCTACTTACAGACTGTTCGCTGTGAGGAGCCGGGTGCACCGCCTCCTCCAACAACCCTACGGTCACGTAGTTTGTCGGACCCACGCTGGTTGTGCGGTCCGCCTGGATGACCTGATTGTTTGGCACCCTGATGGTTGTGAGGTTTGCTTCGCTCTCTGCACAACTGTCCAGGATGAGTTGGTAAGTGACAGTCTTTACATTACTCTTGCTTTATGCTCCTCATATTGTATATTATACATTGTTTATGAGGTTCCCGGAATGGTTTTCGTCCTTAGCTAATTGTTGGTTTTCTTACAGGCGGACGAAACTTCCAAGAAGTCTGCCTTGGAATCCCTCCGGGCCTGGGTGGCTGGGTTTGGAAGGAACGTTCCGTCGGGGAAGCCCTACGTCCTCGACGCTAGGTTGAGGGACTTGCTCTACCCCGGCGCACGGGTGGCGGCCGCAGTGCCTGAAGATCTGGCCACCCCTATCATCCAGCAGATCCGGGATGAGACCCAGCCACCCCAAGCGGATATCCTCTACGCTGAGGTCTCGGAGGATGTTGCCGCCATTAATCTCAACCTGGAACCGATGAATGTAGAGCAGGACCAGGTGGTAAGTGGTGAGGTAGGTGAGGTTGTTGGGGCGGGCCCCCCTTTATTTGACTCCCCTGCTTCATCTATTTCTTCTTTTGCAGGCTTTGTGAAGTCTTCCTCCTTGGGTGATAGAGCTCCATCTGCTATCCCCAAGTTGAAGTTGAAGACTTCATGGAAGGCGAAGGGCTTCAAGTCCTCGTCTTCCAAGAAGGCATTGCCCTTCCCTTCCCCCGCCGAAGGCTAAGGTCTCAGGACCTGTAGCCTCCGGGAGCAAGTCTGGTTCCTCCAGCAAAGGCGCGAGTAAGAGGGCTGCAAAACCAAGCCCTCCTCGCCAACCTGCTTTCGATGCAGAGGCCTTTGCTAATCAGCTTTATAAGCGTTTTTACGGAGGACCTGGATTCGAGATTTAGAAAATCTCTGAGAAGTTGGCCAGTCATGATAACATACTGGCGGGAATGGCTCACCCACCCCCAGCCGAACCACAGTATGTTATCCCCGACACTGCGGACCTCCGCCGTTCGATGTCGGTAACCCTTGGCGATTCGCTCTCCGGGCCATCCAACATGATGGCAAGCTGACTCTTGATGGTCTTGGCACGAGACGGTTGGAGGAATTGGAGTTCTTCCCCGATCTCCTGCCCCTTACCCAGGCTTCGTGAGGCTCTCACGGAGGGAAGCTTGGATTCGGTCAGACAAGGTTCCTAGGGAGACTGTCATCGTCCCTAGGGACCAAGCTCAGTCGGCTCTCCTGCGCACTCTGGCGGAGTGGCAGGCAGATAACACGAGTTGACTCCTTTCAAGGGAACTTTACCATGTTAACCCTGGGAGACAACCTTCCCACCCTTGCTTGGACAAAGTCGCTCTGGCTACGGCCCGGCGTGCTTTGATGTAATCCGTTACCTCAGCTAAGGAGACAGACCCTACTTCCCTGGTATTCCCAGGAAGTAATGAGTTCTGGTCAGACGCCCGTCCACTTTCACGGTCGGGAAGCTGGACCCCTTCTGCGCTTCCACGCAATTTAGCGAGCAGCTCCCCAAGCTGCCGGAAGCTCTTTTGAAAGCGGAGTTTGATGCTCGGGTTAAGTTAGCCCGGTCGTTGAACTCTGTATGCCTTACTGAAGCTACTGCCGTCTCCTGCTCGGACGAGCCCTTCTTTCAGGTTTTGGCTAAGTCCTTGCTGGCAGGTTTCCAGTCTGACTTATCTGAATTTATCATGGCCAGACTGGAATGTAGGAAGTTCATCTTCGCGATGCGACTATCCGTCCACGAGCCTAACAAGCTCGTGAAAAGCTCGATCTGGGGACCTAACCTCTTCCCTGAAGAGGAGGTCATGAGTGTTATGGCCGAGGCTACACGGGCCAACCAAAGTCTTCGTTCTCGCTGGGGTATTTCGGCCTACAAGCGTAAGACCCCAGAATCGGCCGGCCCCAATCGAGAGGAGGTAAAACGCTTCCAGGAGGCATAAGAGGCCCCACCACCAGGCGGTAGTCAAGCCGTCCCGGTCTCGGCAGTGGCACAGCCTTCCACTTCTAAGGCTCACCCCCAACAGTACGTGCTGGTCCAACCAGCTGCACCCTCCTATGTGGCCTCACCGGCATACAACCCCACATATGAGGGCCGTGGTTATTTTCACGGCCTTAATAGGGTTGCAAGGGAGGAAGAGGCAAAGCCCCTCATGAGGAAAAGCCCAACACCACCCCAAGGGGAAGACCTGGACGTGGTAGGGGGAATAAACCCGCTCCCTCCCACTGAGAGAACACAGGTAGGCGGTCGCCTGTTTTGGTTCAGGGACCAATGGACCTTCAGCCCTTGGGCACACAGCATTGTGTCCAAAGGCCTAGGATGGAGCTGGATCAAAAACCCTCCTCCTCTAACCAGGTTTTACCAGCCACCCACAGCAATCCTAAAGGATTATGTGACAGAATTGCTCAACAAACGAGCAATAAAGAAAGTAAGGCACCTAAAGTTTCAAGGCAGGTTATTCACTGTTCCCAAAAAAGACTCCGATCAGCAAAGAGTGATCCTGGATCTGTCGCGTCTAAATCTCTACATAAAATCGACAAATTTCGCATGCTTACGGTAGCTCAGGTATCGGACTCTACTTCCGCGTGGAGCCGTCACCACCTCTATCGATCTTTCAGGCGCTTATTATCACGTCCGGTTGCGCTGAACTTCTCTCAGTTCCTCGGTTTCAGACTCGAATCAAGCCTACTCCTTCAGGGTCATGCCCTTCGGTCTGAACATTGCGCCCAGGATATTCACAAAGCTGGCGGACACGGTAGTACAGCAACTCGGTCTCAAGGGATATCCCTAGCAGCATATTTGGACGATTGGATAATTTGGGCACCAACAGTTCCGTGTCAGAAAGCCACGTCCATAGTCATCAGTTTCCTGGAGTCGCTAGGTTTCCAACTGAACAGAGAGAAGTCCCGCCTGACTCCGGAGTCCCGGTTTCAGTGGTTGGGCCTCCAATGGGATCTGTCATCTCACACGCTGTCCCTTCCGCCTCCCAAGAGGAAAGAGATAGCATCTCTCACCAGGAGATTCCTCAAAAATCCATCAGCATCCCGCCGGTCCCAAGAAAGGGTTCTTGGGTCTCTTCAGTTTGCCTCAGTGACAAACCTGCTATTAAAAGCGAAGTTAAAAGACATAAACAGAGTGTGGCGGAGTCGAGCCAATGTCAAGCTCAGAGACAAGGTCTCCTCTATCCCACAAATCTTAAAGACAAGGTTGCGACCGTGGGCCTCGGTCAAAGGCTTGTCCAATACAGTTCCGCTTCAATTTCCCCCTCCGGCACTAGTAGTTCACACAGACGCTTCCTTAAGCGGCTGGGGGATATTCACCAAAACAAAAGTACAAGGAACGTGGTCCACAATGTTTCAGCAGTTCCATATAAACACCCTGGAAGCTATGGCGGTATTTCTAACTCTGAAGAAAATCCGCCCCCCAACCGGATTCATATCAGGTTGGTATTGGACAAGCGCAGTGGTAGTTCATTGCATCAACAGGGGCGGCTCCAAATCAGGCCGAGTAAACCAAGTAATGGTTGCTATCTTCTCCCTGGCGAACAAGCACGGCTGGCACCTGTCAGCCACCCACCTAGCGGGGTGCGGGCGTGGTGGCGGATTCCCTGTCCAGGAATGCTCCGTTGGAGACGGAGTGGTCCCTGGACGTGGAATCTTTCAAGTGGATTTGCCGCCGGGTTCCGGGCCTCCAAGTGGATCTGTTACGCAACGGAGAGCAACTTCAAGCTCCCCTGTTATGTGGCCCCAACCTGGACCCTCAGGCGTTAGCCATAGACGCAATGACAGTAGATTGGAACAGTTGGGAGAAGATTTATCTTTTCCCCCAATAAACTTACTGCTGAAAGTTTTACACAAACTCAGGACATTCAAAGGTCAATTAGCCCTAGTAGCTCCCTATTGGCCGAAGAGCAATTGGTTCCCTCTTCTTCAGGAACTGGGATTACGGAGTCTTGATTCCCAAGCCCATTCTGACTCAGACAGTACAAACCAAGACTGTGTCAGCTTCCTCAAGAATTCAGAATGCCCTAGTTTTATGGACTTTATAAAATTCCCAGCTCAAAGAGGGGCTTAACATTGACCCTGTCAACACTCTGTTTTTAGAATCAGATAAAAGAGATTCTACTATTAGACAGTATGACTCAGCAGTCAAAAAATTAGCCTCCTTCCTAAAAGCATCTGAAGCCAAAATCATGACAGCTAATTTAGGAGTTTCTTTCTTTAGATCATTGTTTGAGAAAGGCCTAGCTCCGGCCACTATTACCACAATCAAGTCAGCATTAAAGAAATATTTCTTTACGGCTTTAAAATCGACCTCACAGATTCCTACTTTTCATCTATCCCCAGAGCATGCGCTCGTCTGAGACCAGTATCACGCCCACAGTCTGTTACGTGGTTTCTCAATGACGTCCTTAAGTTAGCATCAGAGATGGATAACTTTCATTGCTCTTATCAGGATCTGTTAAGGAAGACTTTATTTTTGATTAGCTTGGCTTCAGGTGCTAGAATCTCAGAGCTGTCGGCTCTCACTAGAGGTGATAATTATGTGAACTTCCTCCGTCTGGAGAGGTCCTCCTTTCCCCTGACCCTAGATTTTTAGCTAAGAACGAAGACCCACAGGACAGGTGGTCTCCTTGGAAGGTGGTGCCCCTTCCTCAAGACCAGTCTTTATGTCCAGTTTATACACTTAAATCTTACCTTTTAAGAACTCCACAGAGTAAGTCGGGTCCTCTTTTTATCAGGAGAAAGGTGGTACTCTTTCACTAAATGCTATAAGACAACAAATTTTATATTTCATTAAACAGGCCAACCCAGATTCAATCCCCAAGGTTCATGATATTCGAGCAGTTGCTACTTCCATTAATTACTTTCATAATATGGACTTTTCGGAGTTATCTAAATTTACTGGGTTGGAAATCACCTCTAGTGTTTAAAAGCGCCACTATTTAAAAAAACACTCAAAGCCCTGAAATTTTCTACCATAGCTGTGGGAAGTGTCATCTCCCCACCTTAATTAATCATATCCTTGTCCTTTCCTTTCCCCCCCGCCCGCCTGCCTCATTTACTTTTCTGCTTATTCTCCTGGTTGATTATACCTCACTGCCTGGCTCCTCATATTGATGTTTCTTGTACCTGTTGATGGAAAAAGCGTAATCTGACATGCCATGATTGTTTCTCTTGTGGGGTACTGGACAGTTTTTATTTGGCTCCACGTACCCCAGATGAATGTATATATTAATGCTAATTGATTTTGTCTCTTACGTGTTTAGCCTAAGTTTATGTGTATAGTATTAAGGTTATATTTGCAGTTGTTTTGTGCACTTTTCATGTTTCACCTTGCTTTAAGTAATTTTAAGGTTTTTTGGGGCTTTTTCTCCGTCGTGCCGGGGACCTGCCCATGTTTCATAGTATTAAGTTGTTTAATGTGCCTTAGATTTAATATGCCTTAGTCTTAGTGTTCTTGCTACACGGAAGAGATTGCTTAATTAAAATTATTTTGGTAAAACTTTTGCCTTTTCTTCAGATTACCTCTCCATTTCTTTTTCCTGGTAGTTGCAGCCTTGGCATGATTCTCTATCACGATTTCACCGGCTGACACGGGACTGGACTCAGAAAAGGGATTTTGACAAAGGAAAAATCTATTTCTGAGGAAGGTCCCGTGTCACCCGGTGACCCTCCCTGCATTACCTAGTACTCTCCCCCCCCTCTTGCACATGCCAAGTCAGGGGTTAGTGCTAGCATGGAATGAGGTAGGTGGCGCTGGTGTCGCCGTCCTGGCGGGTGTTTGGTGTGGGGGCTGTAACGGCTCACCGCTCCGTTCCGGGGATTTTGATAGGGAGAGATCTTTCGAGTAGGTTTCCGTGGTAGTGGTAATTCACTCACCCCTTCTTATACCGACGCCTTCCTGGAAGACGCTCGACTGGGGGTAGTAACCCCAGCTTTCCTGAAAGCTCTTTTTCTCTGGTATATCTAGCAAGGTTATACCTAGAAATTCGTGCTGTAATGGAATTTCACCGGGTGACACGGGACCTTCCTCAGAAATAGATTTTTCCTTTGTCAAAATCCCTTTTTTGTAGGCTAAGTTTCCATAATCAAGTTAGCTAATTACAGTAGTCTGAAAATGGCAGAAAGTTAACCATTTATCAGAGGGTCAAAGGTCATACAAGTATAAACAGTTGCAAGTTTTTGGAATTGATTGTTTACCTAATGCTAGGACTGTAGTGCCGTTTGTCTCATGAGATTAGTGGTTTTTTGCTGATGTACAAAAGCAATATCTGAGAATGCTTGTAGTAACTTCATCCTCAGGATGTGCAGTTGGTAGCATTTGTTTTCTGCCTTTTTTTTTAATTAAGGATTCATGAAAATATGTACCAACAAAGATTACAGCATGTTAATTTCTTTTGTGGAGCAGACAATTAGCATTCACTGACACTATCACTGAAGCTTCAGATTGGACAATGCATTGTACCAGTAGAAAGTGAATATAGCATATCTTTATGTTTTCAAGTATCCTGTTATTGTGATGAATATACAAACATGTTATTCTAGCATCAACATCTCGTGTACTAATTAGACAAGACAATCAACAATTGTACAATCCACGATGAGAAAAACCATAAAAAAAACATAGATGCTTAAACATTTCAGCGATGAGTCTCGGTTTAGTCTATCTACTGCAGGGTGCCCCATTAGCAGCCTGAGGCCCCCCCCCCACAACTTACCAGCTTGCAAGAAGGCTTAACACCATTCTGACCCTGTATGTTCCTGGTGACCACAGCCTGAAGTCCTCTGCAGAGTTCCTCTTCACAAATATGCCAGTGGACAAAATGAATCAAGCAATTATGGATTGCTTTTATAGGGACCTTACCGCTTCATCCTTTAACATGCCCTTGGTGCTTTTCTGGAAATATGCACTTGAAAGGCCCCTTTCACCACCCACGTGCCAAAAGTACACCCAAATAGACAGGGTAGTGATGGGTTCTCCCTTTGTATTCTTTTTGCTTATTTTTCTATGGGAACCATTGAGCAAGAGAGTATTTACCAGCATAGAAAAGCCGCCAGTGTACATGCGTACATCGACGACACCCTTGTCAATGCCATACATCTGTGATTGTCGTTTACCCTTCCTTGACCTCCTTGTTGAGCACTGGGGAGAGTGCTTTGTTATGAGGTTGTACATAAAACTCATGAACTTGTGCATGTGTCTGAATAGTGAGAACGAGTGCTCTGAGAGATATAAATAAATGATCTGCCATCAGTGCCTTCGTCAGAAGGGCTCTCACATTGCTCTTCCTGGAAGGACACTCCGCAGAGCTAAAGCATGTTGCTCAGGTTCTCATCATCAATGGACATACAAATCATGATGTGGACAGATGCATAAGAAGAGTTATGGTATAGACAGTATCATCAGGAGCCTTGCTTCACCACCCTGATGACATCAACCTCCTCTGTAGGAGCATATTCTATAGTAAATATAGAGAAACCTGTCCTTAAAATCGTCATTGAAAGAAATGTCAGCCCATGTAACCCAAAAAGATCAAGCTCATCATATATTACAGGAATAGATGGTGATGAAGAATAACCCAACCCTCCATACAGGTGTGTTCTACCAGTACAAATGCCCCTTCCAAGAATGCCTCAGAACTTACCTTGGTATAACTGCCATGTGCTTCTTCAAGAGGATCTCTTTCTATACTCAGGAAAATGCCATATATTATCACTCCAGGACCGACAGTAACATCAGATAAAAGATAAGATATTATCCATAATGTGGAATACAACTGATCATTGCTGCCTACGCCTCCTGGAAGCCTAACACATTGGGAGATATAAGCCCAGTCTAAATACCGTGCAGGAGAGAGAGAGACTCCCTCTTGATGTCAGGACGAATGCTTTGCCCACCAACATCTCTGGTAAATGAACCAGTCGGGAGCCTCCAGCCACAGGCAGTGATCTTCCCAGCATTCCCCTCCATCTCCAATGCTCACACAGGGAAGGGTGCAACCATCAGTTTCTGGGAGAAGGCTTTGTTTGGACACAATAATCCCTTTAGTGACCAGTGAGAATTCAGCGCTGTTCCGCCACAACGCTGTTTATATACACACGAACACCCACATGCTTGTGTCCAGGTTTGTCTCACCCATCTAGAGAATGACCATCAGGCTGGTCAAAATGTCAGTGACAAGAAAACTACTGAAGAGAATTCTTGAACTGTGACTCGAATCCATCTGCCAGAAACCTCCTGATGTGGAACTCTAAAGGGATTATCCCTTGTACAGGGTATTTCACTAGCTCTCTTTGCAGAGAACATAAACTGCTGTACACACACTCCTTATGTATATCTCGGTACCAGAATGTGAACATTGGCCAATTAGTGTCCATTATTAACATGCAAGAGAAAAGAATATGGAAAGTTAGAAGATTTAATAGAAAATGAACTGAGATGATGTACCATCCTATTAAACAGTATATGTTTAAGATAGGGTCCACTTCCATATTGTTACTGTTGTTATTGTTTTCATTAAGTACTGTAGTGAGACTGCCAAGTGATTTTCAGGCTGTCATAGGGATTCCTAGAAGGATGTGTTGTAGAATAAAAGATTAGAACTGTGGCAAAGTTAAGTAATTGGGCATCTAAGTGGAAAAGACCAAAAGGGTGAATAAAGAGTGAAGAACAGAAAGCAGTAGCCTAAGCTAAATGGAATGGGGCAAAGACCTTCAAGTGTTGTCTTCTTGGTTTTGTGCATAGTGCAAAGTAGGTAGTTTCCCCTTCTTTTTTTAATTTTTATTTACATTTATATAGATATGTATCATGTTTCATTCACTTACCACAATACATCATTTTAGCAAGTTGGTGGGGAGGATGAAGACGATGATGAAGAAATGGATGAGGAGGATGATGATCAATTGTTCGGTGTTACAACCATCATTAATCTCACTTCACGGAAGGTATTTTGGCCATGGTATTTGTTATGTTGAAATGTCTTCTGCATTCAAAAGCTGAATGCAGTGGTAAGTATAGTGCTGTCAGTCATCTTTTCACTTATATACTAACCTTTTTACCACTAATTTGTGGTATCTCCACACATCTTACCCCCTTCAGTTCTTCATTTTCTACATTATATTATGTAAATAATTTTGACTAAATTTCATGTAATTTAATTAGTGTGATTTAGTTTGAATGAAATTTTTTCCTCTTGAATGTGTAACCCAAATATCATAGTAAAGGTGACTAGACAAGAAATGAACTCTCTGCATTGTGTTCTGTATGGTGCACTTCCTCCTGAATTTCTGTCTGGGATAAGTCTTCATCTTTGGTATACCTTTTTCTCTATGGTTTTCTGGGCCTTTCAGCTGGTCTTTGTCTTGCTACTTCCATATCTTCTTTTATGACTAATTATTTCTTTTCCTTCATTGTCAGTCGTCTAAACTATCTAAATCTTACAGGTCTCAGTCTGTTTTACATCGTGTTAATACTGGACACAACATCTTCCATTTGTAATAAGGTTTTTTTTCAGTGTGTTCATATACTTAGCAGCCTTGAATCTCAGCACTTGGTAGTCACACCTCTTCAAAAATCTGTTGTCTTGTGATTGCCAAATCATTGTTGCATAAAGCGTACACTTTATGCTCTACTAGTTTAATTTTCATATTTATACTAAAGGGTGCTTGCAGTACCCTTCAGCCTCTAGCTGCACCTACTTTTTACCCTTTTACTCAGCCTCCGTTCCCAGTTCCTTTATTCAATCTTACTGTCCAATCTCTCTTACTGTTACATCGTAGTGTAGCTTTCAGGAGTATTCTCCTATTTTCACCTTCAGATCCTTGTTCTTCATCTCCTTTATTTTCTGGATATCTTTGTCTTACTGTCCAACCACTCCAACTCCTTCTTTTGACTGCCCTAAGCACTGAATGGCTGAAAGTGCCTTAATGTTTGGCTTGACAGCCTCAATTTTTGTGAAGTACCAGGTATTTTCTTTCAGAATTTTTTTGCCAATTCATTTTTCAAATAAATATTTTAGTTATTTTTCACCTTAATGCTTATGTATAGGGTAAAAGTGGTGAATTCTATATTTATTAGCTATTTTAGTACTTTTTTTGTCATGTTGCTTCATTTCATCTTGTTATTTCAGTGCTTTGTGTATATTTCACAAATTTATTATATAATTTATATATGGAAAATGGTTTATCACTTCACTCATTGGTTCTAGCCATGACTACTACCTCTCACCTTACTCAGGGTCCATTATGCTTCTCATGGGGTCCAGGCTGATGCTAGCCTTACTCATTCTTCCTTTGTAATGCCCATGGATTGATTTGCCTGCTCAGCAGCTGCTTGTTTCTCTACATTGTGCTACCTCACCACTTCAGGCCTGGGTTTGTGGTTGGCTCGGCCTGCCCTTTCAGCTTTAGCCAAAGCTTTACCTGCATGTTTATTCATCCTTTTCTCACTGCTATCCCTGTGTGTGGAACATCCTCCTCATCCCTGGATTCATATGGATTAATATGCTCACCCATCTTCTCATTACTTTACCTATGTGAGACCATGCCCACCTCTCTTCCTTGCATTACTTGTGGTTCGACCTGCCATTCCAGGTATGACTGCTGCTTTGGTTGCATGTTTGATTCCTTCCATGCTTACTGAGTAACTAATCAGTTTGTTTCCTTCTGCTGTTGTTTCCTTCTGCTGTTGCTCATCCACCATGTGTAGACTTGACTAATGTGGAATTTTAGTTTTAGTACCTAAGAAGGGCTGTTGACAGACAGGATTCTTTATTGTGCCTTCTCCTATAGTGGTTACTTCTCATATGATAATTTTTTTTAGTATGTTCTACTGCACTATTGCACAATTGATGGATGCTCCATTGATTATGACCACTCCTCCAAATTTAGCACACCCATACCTGAAGCTGTGTAGAGGATAAGGCTCAAAGATTGTCTGGTTTTGTTGCTGCCATTCCCTTTATTCAAAATTCCATCTTACTTCATTGGGGATTATTGGTATAGATGTTTCTCTCTCTGGTCTGTCTCATTAGGAGGCTAGCCCTTTGGTATTCAAGTATAGACCTATTGGTATTCAAGTATAGACCTATTACCAGCACTCATTGTACTATGGCCATCACTGTTCTGGACATCCTCCATTATTTGGAACTTTGAGCATGACTGTTCCTGCTGTTTGTTGTAGAGTGAGGTGTGTGATTATGCAGTTAGCCATTGTATAAAATATTAAGTTTGTGAATATCCTTCATAAGACTTAAGCAGTGAAATGTGCTGTTTCAAGGAGGATCTTTCCTAGTGAACTATCTTGTCTTTACAGTGGAGATGTCACTGGCAAGACCAGCGTCAGCTTCAGTCACTAGGAGATATCTGTAGAATCTTAACAGCAGTAGTTAACCTCAAGAGTCAGTGAAGGAGAGTGACTTTGTTTATTTCCAATCATGCTTGCTCTAAATCATCAGCTGTGGAGAAAGAAAGGATTGATTGGGACTGTGGCCACACCCCCTCTACCTGTGCAAGGAAGAAGATAATGCCTCCATCTCAAGTATTGTTGAAGATAGTCTGCTGCTCTTTAACCCTCTTCACTTGGACTAAAGTTTTTCTTGAGCTTTACTATATGATGAATACTCTTCAGATGTGGAGGACACATCTTGACACCCTCTGGGAAGGTTGCTTCCTCTTATTTAAGATCAACCCTGGCGCTATGGTACGAGGTTTCCTTTTTTGATGTCATCAAGGGAGTGGTGTTTGGATTTGTAGCAGTTTTATTGCAGAAGTCAGGATTAGTTCATACATTAATAACCCCTTCAGGCCATTTATTGCCCAAGGATAGGTCATACCTGTCAACTGAAAGAAACTGTTTTCTTCTTTGGCTGACTTAATACTTAGTAGATATAACTCTGCTATATCATTGCCTGTATTGTTTGCATCAGGGTTGACTTTTTCTCTTCTAGTGATTGTAGAAGTAGCAGTAACCATTTCTTGCAAAGTGACGACTCTTCCTACTGTCATGTGATGTGTTGTAGCCTAGGCTTGATGACATTCATCTCTTGGTGTAGCATGCATCAATGCATTGCCACATTTTATTTTTATATCTCCATTATTTATATCCCCTTGTTTCTTGTTATTTATATTTTCCACGTGACATTCACTTTTTACAGCACCTAAATGTTAGTCTGCCTATCAGTTATTCTTACCCTAATTTGTGTTCGTAGACAGCATAGTTTTTCTGAGATGTTAAGTCCAAACCTCATTTGCAAATTCCCAGTTGTTACCATAAGTTGAGGTATCTACATCCATACTCACTTAGCAAGTTAATTTGCTGTATGCACAAAGCAGGCTAGTCTGCTGTCTCGTGATTTTCACACCCTTGTGAAGGTGATGGGTGTTTTTAAGACTGGTACTAATCCATTGAGGAGGTCCTCTCAGTTCCATGTCTCATAGGTGCATTAATAATTGCTAGTTTGCAAAAGGTGATGATTTTGATGATGAATCAGGTGGCCCCTCAAGGGCAGCATAGCTGATTCCTTAACCTGAGCTACCCCTGCTCTGAGACCTGCTGCCGATGGTCTAGGTCTTCCAGTGAGATTGAGAGACAGATCACCAGCTACAATTGGTTCTCATATGTGATTTATACAGTATAATATGAAATGCTTAATGTGTGCGGTATGCTGTGTTATGAAATAATTGTTAATATATAAATCACTTTTATACATTGCACACCTGTCTCTGAATGTTGGAGGAGAAAAAAAGGATAAACCCAGATATGTGAAACTAGCAAACAGCTTGGGAAATTTTTCCCATGCTTCTTGTTTTTACCGATATTAATGTGAGGAATTTGTGTAAATAGATCTTTATCTCAAAGAATAGCCTGAGTTAAAGTAAAAGCATGTACAGTATTTAGAACCCGGGTAATTGGGGGTTATCTGTACATCTACTTCCATAAGAAGTATAGTTCTAGAATGGGGAATTCTAAACTACAAGGAACTCTGTCAACCATGTTATGGCATACTATGAGAATGTCATGAACAGTTCTTGAGTAAGATTATTTTTAAAGAAAGTGTACCTTTCTTGACAAAGGTAAATTTATTAAAATATCATCCTTGATTCTTAGAAAAGATAAAATTATTTACATCCAGTCTCCATGAATCACCAGTAAATTTCAGGTAAGAACAGAATATTTTGAGTGGTGTTGGTTGGTCCATCTTTGGTTCTTCATCTGTTGCTGTGAAATCCTTATTCTTCTTTTTTTTTTTATTGAAACAGCACTGTGGCTGTTCTTAAGAAACCAGGAAGAGAGTCAAATCCCTATATCCTAGGTTTAATTGGAATTTCTACCACATATCTGATTCCTCTCTAGTAGTATTTTTGCCACATCTTAGTGTTAGCTAACAACTTCCAGATGTGGTATCATCAGGCAAGAGAAGTGCCAGTCTGGAGAAAACGGGCCAGCACTGCCAGTGCTTTTAGTCATGACTGAATAAATACAAACCCCTTTTGTAATTTGAAACACCACCTTCCCACCTAGTCCAGTTAATATACGTCTGTTGGCAGAGGTCAAGAGAGTAAGCAACAGAATGGAAAGTTTTCCCTTGTTGACCACCTCTTTCTAATAGCAGTTGTCACCATTTGTACACCCTTAACAGGAAGGTGATGCATATGAAAAAATAAGCTTTGATGTGGAGATATAACTGCAGACCTTGCAGAAGAGTTACCTATTGAAACAGTCTTTCTCACATAGTATACTGTGCTGTAAGCTTTGCTGTTAATTTACACTATAACTAACACCATTAGTTTACTTAAGTAGTTACTAAATGTTAAATCTCATTGATTTTAATTCTTGACCACTATTAGAAAACTTTTTTTTTTTTGTGAATTACTGTACTAAAATTATTAATTTTCTGCAGGATGAGAAGTGTATTGCTGGTTTTCGAACGGCATTAGTAGAGAAGTGTTCAGAGTATGCCAATGATTCAACCAGCCAGCAGTTGCGTGAATTGTTAGGCAATGAAAGTAAACATGTGGGCCTATTGATCTCAGAGAGAGTCGTTAATCTACCACCACAGTTTGCATTGCCAGTTTTTGAAAGTTTATTGTAAGTAAATTGTTTTCGTGTTTGAGTTTTAGCATTATTATATTAAACTTGTGTTTATATAAGCTACAGTACTTACCAAGTAATTACATAGCTATTAGTTTCTACTAACCGGCAGCTAAAATTCTGAAATTCGCAGTAGTGCTACTTTTGTTTTGGCTAGGCGAGTGACCCGCCCACTTTTGGGGTAAGAGAGTAATCAGCTCAGCAAAGCAGAGCTCAATATTTTTCTTCCGGAGATGGCTGTGGTTACAGTGATTGGCAACAGCAGTTTTTTGGAATTTCTCCTCTCTTTTGATCTTGGAATCATTGGTGAAGTATTCTCTTTATGGTAGCCTTTTTTGGCATAATTAGACAGTGTCAGGTTTTCACAGGAGACAAAGTATATTATCGATTTTGATGTTTTTTGAGAATTTTTTGACTCGTGACTTGTCAAAATGTCTGATTCTGGCTCTCAGAGTTTTAGGTGTTTGCAGTAAAGGCTGCAATATGCAACTGACTAAAGCCTGCTATGACCCTCATACTCTTTGTACATCTTGCAGGGGTCAGTTATGTTCTCATGATTTGACTTGTGAGGAATGTGTTTCATGGGATCCTAAAATGTGGAAGACTTTGAGTAGTCATTTGACCAAATTAGACTGGAACAAAAAGAGGAAAGCAGTGGCTAGAGCTAGTAGCAGGAAGATTTCAGCTAGTCAGGTGTCTGCTAAATCTGTTTCTGATAATAATTCTGATTCCTTGTCTATTGTTCCAGCCGATCCTTCTTCTCAGTCTGTACCAGTCACTCCACCCTGGCTCCCTTACTCCCGATCCTGACCCTATTACCATTCTTGAATCTGGAATTAACCTTAAGTTTGGATTATTAGTTAATACGATGGAGAAACTGGTGCTTCTGTTAAAGTCCTGATGAACAAGGTGAATGTGAAAGGTGGTGGTGAAGTGTTAGTGGAGGAGGTGGCTGTCTGTTCCTCTGATTCTCCTTGGCCAAGGTCCCTGGCAAACTCCCCTAAACCTGGGAGGAGCCAAACTGGCGGCTCAAAGGAGGTCGCTGGGGTCTGCTTACAGGCAGTCGCCCCCTTAGTTGTACCTGTTACAGAGTCCCAGGTTACAGCAGAGCGCTGCTGGAAAGACGGGTCTCTATGGAAGTGGATCGTCTTTCATCTAGTGTTTCCAGCAGTGATTCCAGTCCTAGGCGCCAATGGCGTTTTCAAGGTGAGTCTCACCTTTTAAAGAGGGGCACCCCAGTGTATCTCAGCCTCCTGCAGTTCCTGTTTAGAGGGTTAAAGAAACTTCTCCAGATCGTCTAGCGTCCTGTAGCTTTTGGGAGTCTGGAACGTTTCTCCCAGGATCATCCGGAGTTAGTGGGACAATTTCAGCCTACTAGCACGCTACTGCTTGTAAGCGCTCTTCTGTATTGAGGACCTCGTCTTCTTCTAAGCGCCCATCCTTAGTTTTGGAGGATTTGCCCATGCATATAGTGATGTCGGAGCGCTCACCAGCACCCATGCGCCCAGCTCCTGTTCCTGTAGCTCTGAACAATCAGCTTGACCTGAATCTTCTTTGACTTCTGAGAAGCAGTCTTTGGTGCCAATGTGCCTAGTGGCACCAGAACTTCCTTTACTGAGCTGAACATGCTGCTCCTTCTTGTATGGCTCTTTCCAGCGCCCTTTCGTCTTCTGTGCATCCATCATCTCCTGAGCGCTGCTTAGCCGAGTCCTTTGGTTCCTGAGCAGTCATTGGTGCCTATGTGCCGTCAGCTCCCGAGTGCTCATCAGCCCCTGGGCACCCATTGGCGTCCATTCACCATTTGCTGCAAGATATTCTGTTGGCGGCCAAGTCCATTTCTGCTTCCGAGCGCCCAATTTCATCCGTTCCTTCAGTAGTGCTAGTGTCTTCTTTTCTCTGCTGCCTACTCCTGCTTCAAACAGTTGCAGTTTCACTCCCAGTTACGTCTTTTTCTTTTCTTTGCCTTCTGCAGCGCAACAGGTTCCAGCTCTTATGGATCCTTCCTTTCAGTTGATCCAACACAAATTGGATAATATCCTGGGCTTAATTCAGAACTTACATACGCCATCGGCCCCAGCCTATTGTGGAACTGTCACCCATTTCTTCTTCTGAGGAGGAAGAAGTGGAGCCTGTTACCCTCCTTCAGCGCATGCCTCTTTACTCAGTTTTTGCTGCCGACTTTTCCAGGCTTCTTCTCTCCTGTAGCTCTGGCTTGACATACTTATGAACAGTCAGATGACTTCATCGAGGCTACCTAAAATGGTGCTGTCCTCTCAGCTAAGAAAGCTCTCCGTGAAGTGGAAAGCTGGCACTTGAGCAAGAAGGAGCAGGGAAGAGCCTCTTTTAGTTGTCCTCCGTCTAGATAGTCGCAGAGAAGATACCTTTCTTATGCAACCGGAGAGGCCCCATCCTGGGAGCTTCTGTCTCCTCTCAGGGGACTTCTCTGGGTTGAGTGACTCCTCCAGACGGTCAGTGTTCAATTCAGCTAAGATTTTGTTCTTGTCCTCGGAATTGGACCACCTTATCAAACACTTGTGTAAGGTCTTGGAAGTTCTCAGCTGTCTAGAGGGGCAGTAGGAGTTCTTGCCCACAAATTAAAGGATTGCCCTCATATTCCAGAAGACTTCTCTTCAGATTTTTTGGGGTCATCTCATGCCTAGATAAAGGTATTAGAGATGGTTAGTTTGAATTATCCTCTTATTTGCGATAGAATTCTCAAGAAAAGGGAGCTTTGGTGTTCCTACAACACGAAGGGAGTTACACCCTCCCAGAAGTCTGCGCTCCTCTTTTCTCCTCTCGACAAGAAGCACCTATTTCCTCAGGCGACTGTACCGCAGATTGCTCTGATCTGCTGAAGAAGTCCACTCAGGACCTTCTCGTAAAATCAGTGAGGCGACCTAGAGAGTCTCCGGTCTTCAACTCTAGGAAAGTTTCTCCAGTACAACCTCAGTCCTTTTTGGGGTAGAGGCAGACAATGAGGCTTCCCCAGACCTCACAGAAATGCCCATTTCACCCCTCGGGCAATCAAGAAGTCCTCTAATAAACCACCTGCACGTAAGTGAGGATCTAGTCGTCCACACACCTGTGGGGGCAAGACTCTTCCACTTTTGGGAGCATTGGGAGGCGAGAGGAGCGGAGAGTTGGATTGTACAAGTCGTGAGAGAGGGTTATTCGATCCCGTTTCTGAAGAAACCTCCCTTATCCAACAAGCCCGTCTTATTGATGGCCTACTCGGCAGGCTCCAAGAGGTTTTCAGCCCTCTCCCAAGAAGTGTTAGCACTCCTCGAAAAACAAGGCAGTTGAACTAGTCAAGGATACCTTTCCAAGGTTCTACAATTGGCTGTTTGTAGTCCGCAAAGTTTCAGGGGAGCTGGAGGCCGGTTCTTGGTGTGAGTGCCCTGAACTTGTACGTGCAAAAAACAAAATTCAAAATGGAGACGTCCCGGTCCGTCCTAGCATCCATTCGTCTGGAAGATCAGATGATTTTGATAGACATGAAAGATGCCTACTTTCATTCCCAGTTCATCAGGACTCAAGGTTTATGTTCCAGCATAAGGTGTACCAGTTCAGAGCCCTTTGCTTCAGCCTGTTTACGGCCTCGCAGGTATTCATGTGTGTACTAACCTCAATAGCGAACTGGTTACACTTGATGGGGGTCAACATTTCGCGGTCTCTCGACGCTTGGCTTATTCGGTCCCAGTTGAAGGAAAAATGCATGGAGGATTTACACAAGACCCTTCTTCTCGCCCAGTATTTGGACCTATTGACAAACTTCCCAACGTCTCAACTGACTCCTTCTCAGGAGATAGCGACTCGTGCCTTCAGAAGATAGACAAATTTCTCGCCCTTCAGTCCTGTTATGTGAACAGCTGGGTGAGCCTGTTGGGGAATCTCTCATCCATGGAAAGTTCATGTCCCTGGGAAGGCTGCACATGAGAAACTTACAGTTCTTTCTGAAAATAAGCTGGAACAGAAAGAGATACCTTGATTTTTTGTTTTTCCAATAACAAAGGAAATAAAAGAGGACCTTGTTTGGTGGAATTCATGAGACAAGCTCTCTCAAGGAAAGTCTCTCCTCTTTCTGAACTCCGACCTAGTATTTTATTCAGTCACATCAGACTAGGTTGGGAATCCCTCCTGGGAGACAAGGAAGTTTCAGACCTTTGGACTTGAGAACAGAGGAAATGGCACATCAAAATGAAAGAATTGATGGCAGTTCACTGGGGATTGCAAATGTTTGCATCAGAGGTGTCCGGAAAGACAGTGACCATCCACTCAGACAACACCATGTCACTGTCTTATGTCAAAAAACAAAGGGGAACTCATTCGTTTACCCTTTGCCAAGCAGCAAGAACCCTGCTCATTTGTGCGGATCAGAATCAAACCCAGATCTTAACCAGGTTTATTCAGGGGAAATTCAGCATGCTAGCGGACAAACTCAGCCGTTGAAAGCAAGTTCCCCCCATGGAATGTACTCTGGACCCCCTTGTATGCTTAGAGTTGTGGAAACTGTAGGGAAGGCTGGTTCTAGATCTGTTTGCAACCGCAAAGAACCATCGTCTCCCTCTGCATTGTTTGCCAGTGCCAGTTCCGCAGGATTGGTTGAACATGGACCTTTATGCCTTTCCCTATTCAAGATGGTGAGAGAAGTAATAAGTTCCAAATCATCGGTTGTAAAGATGACTACTGACACCGTTCTAGCCAGCACAGGAATGGTTCCCAACTTGCTGGAACTTCTCATGGATTTTCCAAGGCTGCCTCAAAAACCCAAATTACTCAAACAACCACATTTCAGGCAGTTCCATCAAGGACTGTCCACTCTGGCTCAGACCTCTTTCAGACTGTCTCGGATTGGTGCAGTGGAAGGATTTTCAAAGGTAGTTGCAGACGCTATTGCTCCTTGTAGACGACATTCCTTGAGCAAAGTTTATCAAGCCAAGTGGACAGTCTTCCATGACTGGTGCAGGAGACACAACATCTTGTCTTCTAAGACATCTATAGCGGAGATAGGTGATTTCCTGTTCTACTTAAAGTCTTCTAGAAATCTGTATACTTCAACCATTAAAGGCTACAGGCCAGTGTTGAGTTCTGTATTTAGGCAGTAGGGGTTTAGATCTCTCCGCTAGTAAAGATCTTTCTGATCTCATCAAGTCGTTTGACATGATTAGACAGAAGGAAGATAAGCCAGTAGCCTAGAATCTAGATGTGGTTATTAAGTGGCTGTTACAACCACGTTTTGAACTCCAGCGATCTATCTCTTTGAGGACCTAACTAGGAAGACTCTGTTCCTAGTAGTGTTAGCTACTGTCAAGCGGGTAAGTGAGCTACACGCTTTGATAAAAAGATTGGATTCTCTCAGGGTAAGGCAATTAACTCATTTACTATAGGAGTCTTAGCTAAGAATGAGACCCCTTCCAATCCCTGGCCTCGCTCATTCATTATTGAAAGTTTAGTAGATATTCTGGTTCTGGAGGATGTAGAAAGAACTCTTTGCCCTGTAAGGGCATTGAAATAGTATATACTTGGAACAGAATCCGTGGGTCTTCGAGCAATCTTTGGTGCTCAGTAAGAATCCTTCTCGCCCTCTTTCAAAAAATGCCTTGGCATTTTTTATGAAGGATCTTATTCTAGAGGCGCACTCTCAAATTGAGGAGGATGTGTTGCCCGTAGTGAAAGTTACAGTGTATGAAGTGAGGGCAGTAGCCAAGTCCCTGGCTTTTAGGCATAATTTGTCTATCACCTTTATTATGCAAACAACGTTTTGGAAATGCAAATCGGTGTTTGCAGCTCATTATTTGTGTGAAATTGAAACTGTCTATGAAAATTGTAGTACCTTGGGTCCTACTTCGGTTGCTGGTATGGTGTTGTGAGAAGGAGTGTAGGAAGTCTTCCTTCATCCTTCCTATTTTCTCGCCTTGATTCATGGCGTCGAGTTGTAGGGGAGCCTGGGGTACTTTGTATTTGGAGTGCTCATCAGTTTTTGTCTATTAATGGTTGGGTAATGGTATTTTTAATGTTTGGCTATATAAACGATTATGTTTTTATACTCTAGTTTTGTTTTTTGGTACTGTTCCCAGGGCAGGGGCAACTTTGTTAATTCTTTGTGTGCAATCAGACACTCCTTTGCAGCAAAAAATCTCGCTAATGTAGTAGGCGACTCCTGGCTACACTGCCATGCCGCTATACGTTAAGATGAATGCCATCCAGAGGCAGTATTTTCCTGTAGCAGCTCTCTCAACAGGCAAGGAACCAGCAAGCACTTTTACCAATGCTAGCAATTCTTCTATTTCTTTTACATTACAATTTTAATGTGTTAGGATAGATAATCCATGCATCCCACTTCCTAGAATGTGGAGTTCAGCTTTGTAATTACTTGGTAAGTAGCTTATATAAAATGACATTTTTATAATAAAATAGTTTTATATATACTTACCAAGTAATTACACAATCAAAGCCCTCCCTCCTCCCCTCACATGGTTAGGAAGGCATAAACATGTTGAGCTTGTTTGCTGAGCTGGTTCCTCTCTTACCCCAAAGTGGGTGGGCAAAACAAAAGTACCGCTACTTTGAATTTCAAAATTCTAGCTGCCAGTTAGGAGAAACTAATAGCTATGTAATTACTTGGTAAGTATATATAAAACTATTTTATTATAAAAATGTCATTTACCAAGCATATAAATTAGTCTTCTATTCCTTACATAAAATAGCTGAGGAACAAACACCTATTAAATTCAGATATGTTGTTTAAAATTGTAATATTTATACAGGATTATTGAATAATCCCAGTTATGATTGTAATTTATGAAACTATTGTTCTTTTTATTAGTGTTTACCATACCCACATAATGGAGTTAATGAAAAGTATCTGGAGTTCAGTAATGATATTTGCTGTGATAGCTCATTGTGTTCTTTCTCAGTTTACATTAGTAACCAATGAGGTGGAGTTTTAAGGAATAGAGTAGTAATGCTAAATACCATATGATTTCACAAAGCTAGACTTCAAGGTAGTGGATTTCATAGCATGATAATTTCCTGGAGTTGTTCTTAGGTCATACTTTTCTATTAATTTCCATTTTTATATAAACAACTTACCCAGTAATTACATAGCTATTAGTGTCTTTTAACCGGCAGCTTAAAATTTTGAAATTGCATGTCACACTAGATTGTTTTGGTTATGGCGACATGTCCCACCCACTTTCGAGGGGAAGAAAAGGTACAACATAGCAAAGAGCTTCAATTTGTTTCTGCCGGCTGTGGCTGAAGGACTGTGGTTGGCAGCAGCTTGAATTTTGAAATTTATACTTTGCTGGTTGTTTGTTCTGTCTACGATTGGTGAAGTATTTATTTTAGTAGCGTTTCAGCACAATTTAGATAGTGTTAGGTGAATTTTGATCATTGGTTTACGAGTTTTTGCCCGCTTTTGGACTTGTCTTTGTAATTTTCCATGATGTCTGACACTAGTAGTTCTAGTATTAGGTATTGTAGCAAAGGCTGCAATACTAGACTTACCAAAGACGCCTATGACTCTCACACTAATTGTGTTCAATGTAGGGACAAACTTGTTCAGTTGACTTATGATGTGAGGAATGTAATGAATTGGATTTAAAGAAGTGGAAGACTTTAGATCCACATCTTAAGAAACTAGCTAGAGATAGGAAGAGGAAATCTATTGCTAGGAATGTAGTAAAACCTTAGCTAGTCAGGATTCATCCGCTAAGTTGGGATGCAATTGCACCTGTAATTTCTTCCGATCCTGTTCCATCTCCTCCATCTGTGGAATCCTCTCCTTTACCCGGCTCTCATGTTTCCAATCCCAACACCGTCGTCAGTCTGGAGTCGAAAATCAACACTCACTTTGAAATAATTGTGCAGTCAATCGCTAAATGAGTCAGAGTGCCCCGTGGCGCCCATTGCTAGTGCAGTGGTAGTGGAGGAGGTGTCTGTTTAGCCCACCGATTCTCCTAATAGTGCAGCAGATAATTGCATATTTCATAAGAATCGTTCAGATAGTGAAACAAGTATGAAATTTTGCACAAGTGCTCTTTAAAGTTCCTCTATCAGAAAAGGGCGCTGGCCACGCAAAAAAATTTAATATGGCGGCCAAATTCCAAGATGGCGGCCAGTATCGACAGATTTTGGCTAATTTTTCACTAGAATGGCATGTATTTGCTTCTAGCAATATGGTAAAGCTCTTCCATACTATTTCTTGTGAATATTATGTTTCTGTAGCTTCCCAGTACAGTTTACCTTTAAATATGGGGGCTATATGGCTGCCAAGAAAAGGTAGAAACAATAATTATAATGAGAAATAATGCCCGTTCAACAATTATCGTTTTAAGCATGGATCTTGGTTTCTGTGGTTTTAGATCCTAATGAGGCCATCTCTTTCGAATAACTCATGAATTTTGAAGGAAAATTAATAAATGTAAAAGAGTGTATGTCTGCACACAACCAGGGCACACTGGTGACATCACTGCTGTGTAACTCAGCATGGGGTTCAGTGCCAGCTAATCCAGCTTTACTAATCCTGTAGTCTTAGACTAGTAGTTGTAGTATAGTTTAGTTTAGTGTCCCAAATGCTTTCTAACAGCCCCAGACCAGCTATAGTTAGATAGCCGCACCTGAATAGACAGGATGTGCCAGCGGGAGAGCCGAGCCAAGGGTATGGGGCTGTACATGATGGTTCATGTACTTACCCGGATGGTGTACAGATCACACGGGACTTAAATGGCACTGGATGAATGATCGGGCTAGGTGTAGGAGACCGAACCTAGTTGAATCCCATACAGGAATGTGTGCTTTGTTTAAGGTGGTAAAAGGATAACCCTCGGCCTTAATCAAAAGTGAAATCATGGCAGAATGTGATGCCAATCCAATATTGAGCAGTAGAAAAAACAAACTGAGTTTGTGTTGTCTTTGTCAGAAGGACAAAAGAGGTGAGCACTTGACATCACCTCCAAGTCATCATGTCCTAGACCATGATGGGTACACAATGCTGGCAAGGAACATTCCCATGTTCAGTGAAATTAATGAAATGCCACTGATAATGGATCCAGCAAGGCTGGATGAAGGTGATGGCATAGAGGCCACTCTCAGGAAAAATGCAGCAAAATACCATGTGAACTGTCGCTTGTTGTTTAACAACACTAAACTGGACTGTGCAAGAAAGCGACAATCCAATGACCAGACCAGCAACACTGAGACTAGTCGTGCAAAACTGCGCCAACCAGTCATGACAATGAAGTTTGCATTTTCTGTGAGAAAGTGGCACCTGCATCTGATCTCAGACAGGCTAGTACTAAGGGCCTTGACTTGAAATTGCATGAATGTGCAGAGATACTTAGTGATGGCAAGCTCCTTGCTAAGTTGACTGGTGGGGATGTCATTGCACAGGAGTTTAAGTATCACCATGCCTGTCTTTGTGCCCTCTACAACAGAAAAGGTCCTACCTGAGGAGCCTTGAGAAAGACCAAGGTAGCACTGAGTCAGAATCAGATGTGTATCCACTAGTTCTGTCAGAACTGATGACATACATTGTTGAAAACAACCTTTGTTCAGATGATCCAGTCACATTTCGGCTGGCAGATATTTGCCACCTCTACCAACAACGTCTGGAACAATTAGGTGTAGAGTCACCAAGTGTAAATTCCACGAGACTCAAAGACAAACTTCTGGCAGAAATTCCAGAACTTGAGGCTCATAAATCTGGCAGAGATGTATTACTTGCATTTCAAAAGGATGTGGGAAAAGCACTTGCTCAATCATCTGATCTTTCAGAGGCAGTTATTATTGCTAAAGCAGCAAATATTCTCAGAAAGTCTATACTTGATCATCAGTCACGGTTTGATGGCACATTTTCTGAGGCTTGTGTACGAAATTCTGTGACTCCTCTCCTGCTCCAGTTTGTAGGGATGGTTGAGCATGGGGCTGACATCAAGTCACAGTTACGATTTGGAGCATCAAAGTCAGACCAGGCCATTGCACAGCTCATGCAGTTCAACTGCTACTCCCGATACAAAGAGGGAGCAACAACTCATAGACACTCCAAAGACAGAGAAACACCATTCCCAGTCTACATGGGACTCTCAGTCTATGCCAAAACCAGGAAGAGAAACCTGGTTGAAATGCTACATCAGTATGGCCTCAGTATCTCTTATGACAGAGTACTGGAGGTCTCTGCACAGTTAGGAGATGCCACAGTTAGCAAATATGTGGAGGAGGGTGTGGTCTGTCCCCAGTACTGCGAAAAAGGGTTGTTCACCACTGCAGTGATGGACAACATCGACCACAACCCATCTGCAACTACTGCCACTACCTCCTTCCATGGAACTAGCATCTCCATATTTCAGCACCCCACCAAGGAGAACACTGGACAGGAAAGACAGCAACTAAAGTTTGCACCTGAGAAAGTGAGGTCGGTGCCTGAATTGCCCGACACATTCACAAACATCTCACCAGCTTCCTTTCAAACAAAGAACCCTGTGCCACCAAACACTGCAATACCAAAGCCACCCACAGATATCTTGGGGCCACAGCTTGCACTGGAGTATCAGTGGCTAGACAAGGTCATAGTCACCCAGGAAATAGATGATGCAGTGAATCTGACGTGGTCAGCTCATCACGCTTCAATGAAGAGAAGCCCAGAATTTGAAGTAACCATAACTTCATTGCTTCCTCTCCTGCGTGATCAGGCTCATTCTGTTGCTACGATCAAACACGTGATGCAGAAAGTGCAGGATGTCACTGATTTTCTGAACCCTGGCCAGATACCCATAATCACAGCTGATCAGCCAATCTATGCCGTAGCAAAGCAGGTGCAGTGGCAGTGGCCTGATCAGTATGGCGAAGACAAGTATCTGGTAATGTTTGGTGGTCTGCACATTGAGATGGCAGCAATGACATCTCTTGGTACTCTTCTTCATGGCAGTGGTTGGACAGGAGCTCTGGTGGAGGCAGGAGTTGCTTCATCTGGAACTGCAGAATCCTTCCTGTCAGCTGCAAGTGTAACCAGGACACGGCAGATGCACCAGGTTACAGCCTCTAGTTTGTACAAACTCCTGAGGACAGCATACACTGACTACTGTGCTGAGAAAGCAAACAACAATGAGCAGGCATTAGAGTTTGAGGAGTGGTGTGACCTTCGAAGACAGCAGAGTCCACAGTTCCACTTCTGGCACATGGTGTTGTCTATGGAACTTGTGATATTCCTACTGATCAGGTCCTTCCGTGAGGCCAATTTTGTCCTCTACTGCCAGGCATTGCATGAGCTGATACCCTACTTCTTTTCCAACAATAATACAAACTATGCTCGTTGGCTGCCTATTCACCTCAGGGACATGCTTACCCTAGAGAGTTCACACCCAGAGTTGCACAAGGAGTTCAAGGCTGGCAACTTTGTTGTGCACAAGACCAGTCGCCAGTTCTCAGCAATGGCTCTTGACCAAGCTCATGAGCAGACCAATGCCTTTATAAAGGCTGATGGCGGAGCCATTGGGCTGACTGAAGATCCGTCAGCACTCAGAAGATGGATGGTGGCTGGCCCAGAGATCATCCGCTTGGTGTCTGCATACGAAACAGAGGTTCAAAGTAAGGAGTCTAATGAGCAGACAACACACCATGAACAAACACCTCATGCGCAGAAGACATTCTTGGAGAGAGTCAGCAAGCTGTCATTGGCTTTGCAACACTTGGGAAGTCCTTTTCAGGAAGAGAGCCAGGATCTGTATTCCATTGACAACAAAGACATTGCCCACCCCAGCTCAGCAGAACTTCTACAGACACACCTTGACAGAGGCCGCACTAAATTTCAGAAGTTTTCAGACTCTTTGGCAAACAATGCAGTCTCCTTCTATGAGCCGATAAAGAAGAACAGAACTGACTTCTTCAGGCAAGAAGCTGCTCCTGTAGAACAGTCAAAGCAGAAACTTCTGAAGGAGGATTGCCAGCTTTTCTCAAAGCTATTTATATCCTGTCAGAGCCGTGAATGTGATCTGCAGGAATTCTTCCAGCACGAGAATCAAACATTCCCAGCTTCCCTTAGTGAGGGTGGTAGGCTGTACACATGTAGAAGTCTCAGCTGACCTCGGTCCTGGAGAGTCATGTTACACTAGAAGACAAAGAACCAAAGACTGATGTCCTCATTGTAGATGGATCAGCTTTGGTCCATGCCTTGCCACCAAAGAAAGGAAAGACCTTTGAGGGCTATGCACTTAGCGACTTCTTGCCTGTGATACAATCCTATAGCAGCAAGTACACATCATCACATCTTGTATTTGATGTATACAATACATCCAGCCTCAAAGCTGAGACCAGGCTCCAACGTGGTCAAGGAGGAAGGCGCAAGGTGACAGACAAGAACACAATTCCATCCAACTGGCGCAATTTCCTAAGACACGATGCCAACAAGACAGAGTTGTTCCAGTTCCTGGCAGACAAAGTTGCCCAGATGTCTGCCACAAATGTTGTCATTGCCACGAAAGGGTCTGCTGTCCTCAGCACTCATGAGGCTAGTCTTCAGGAACTGGAAAAGTGCTCTCATGAGGAAGCTGACACCGCATCTTTCTCCATGCCAAATATGCCACAGAACATGGAGCCAAGACCATCACGGTTAAAGCAAATGACACAGATGTTCTTGTCGTTGCAGTCAGTGCTTTCTCCACTCTCCACAATCTAGGGCTAGAGAAGCTATGGGTGGCATTTGGCCAAGGCCAGAGCCTGCGCTGGATTGCTGTGCATGACCTGTGCAACTCTCTGGGCCAGGAGAAGGTGAATGGCATGCTCTTCTTCCATGCTTCACAGGCTGTGATACAGTGTCAGCCTTCCGAGCAAGGGCAAGAAGACCGCCTGGCAGACATGGAACATCTTTCCAGAGGCCTCCACTGTGTTCTCCAAACTGAGTCACTACCCTCTCAGAGTGGAAGAGAGTGACCTGAAGGTCCTGGAGAGGTTTGTCATACTTATGTATGAAAGATCCAGCACTGCTGGCACTGTGGATGAGGCTAGACTTGATATGTTTGCCAGAAAACAAAGGGCATATGAGGCCATTCCACCAACCAGGAGCTCTCCTCCAACACACCAAGCGTGCTGCGCATCAGGCTGGTTGTGTGTGGGGCAGGCCACCCAGTGTCAGCCACAGCCAGAGAACCCTGCTGAGTGGGGATGGCAAAAGTCTGGTGAAGCATGGCAAGTCCTCTGGACAACCAACTCGCCCTTAGCCAAGAGTTGCCAACAGCTTACCAAATGTGGATGCAAAGCAGGCTGTCGGGAAAGGTGCAAGTGCTACAAGCTGGGTCTTCCTGCACAGCTCTGTGCACTTGCAAATGTGAAGTCTAGATAAATATTGCCCTCTCTTCAGTAGATAATCTAGCTTGAGCATCCAACGTGTCATGCTATGCCTACCTTCTTATCCTCGAATTTTTCAAAGGTGTAGGTTGAGAGACCTATACATAGATTGGTTGCGTTTAGTCCGTATTTCTCTTTTTTCTTTTTATGGTTACAGTCTTAGACACAATGTTGTATGTGACCATACCATCACTATTTCAGTTGAAAATAGCATATTAGTTAAACTGTCTGATCACATGAATATACCATTAAATAAAAACAGTTGGTCTCTATGTCTGCTAGCGCTGTGGATAGAAAAAAACTTTTATGGCAACCATTTTGTACGCCATCTTGGTTACAATTCATTTAGTAAGGGTTTTCAATAAAATGTGTGGTATGGAACATTTTTATAACCTAAAAGTCGAGGTTTAAAAAAAAAAAAAAACTGGCATATTCCATCCAATAGATGCTCCCAAACCAGTGAATCTCAACATAGATGGCGGCCATTTTGAAAAAAATAGCCGCCATCTTGGATTTTCAGGTGGCCAGCGCCCTTTCTAAGAGAGCGTAGTCTTAGGAATGTTTGTGCCAAATTTCATGCTTGTTTCACTATCTGAACGATTTTTACAGCAATCTGCTGCACTATAAGCAAAGGTCCCTGGCATACTCCCAGCACCTGGGAGGAGTCAAACTGGTAGCCTAAGGGAGGTCGGTGAGGTCTGCCCCGAGCAGTCGCCCCCTCGGTTCAGTCCATTGCTGAATCCCAGACTGCAACCAAAGGCTGTTGGGAAGGCGCTCAGGTGAGTGTTCACTGTATGTCCTCCAGCTCTGAGGATTTTAGTCCCAGGTGCTCACGGCGCTATGCGAACGAGTTACGCCCACTGAAAACGCATGCAGTGGACTTTGAGATCTCTTCTGTTCCTTGTAAGAAGGGCAAGGATTCAGCGTGCCCTCTTGCAGCCACTGGGATAGCCCGGAGCAATTCTCTTCTGCTACATAAGATAATGACCGTTCCAGGCACTGAAGCGCCTCTTCTGGCGCGTAACGCTTCTTCGCTGCATAAGGAAGCCCTTCATCAGGAGTTGTGCGCCCAGCACCTTCACCTCTACAATCAGCGCCTGAGCGGCCAGCAACTAGCATCAAAGCACCCAAGCTCCCATTTTCAGACGAGCGCCCGCTTAAGGTTGACACAATTCAGAGCAAACAAACTAGATAACATTCTAAGTTTGCTTCAGAAAGCTCCTCCTACAGCTCAGATGACAGCAGACTTAGCATCTTTTCTCCTGTGACTTCTGAAGAAGAAGTCATTCCAGATCAAGATGTTCCTCCGTCAGCGACTCTGCATTATTGAGACCCCTGCTAGCGACCTTCCCAAGCTTCTTTTTGCCAGCTACTCCTCCTCTCCTGCTTCGACTTTCTTTATGGAAGCTCCCTCAGCTGGTCTGCCGAGGTTACCGAAACTGGTTCTCTCCTCCTCAGCAAAGAAGGTGCTGAATGAAGTAGAAGTATGGTTCTCTGAAAAGAGGGAGCAAGGTAAAGCAGTTTTTTGTTTCCTGCCTTCCAAGTTGTCTAGGTCGAGTTATAGGTTTTATGCAACAGGAGATGCACCTTCTCTGAGAGTCTGCCTCCTTTCAGGGAGACTTCTCCAGCCCTATCGACTTGGCTAGATCAGCTTTCACCTCAGCTAAAATTATGTTTTCATCTTCATTTCTAGACTGGGCTGTGGGCGCACTAGCTTGCAAGATTAGAGACTGCTTCTTTTACCTCAAGACACATCTGCGGACCTCTTAGGAGTACTTTCCTGTACTGACGGGCATTCGTGACAGCACACAGGAGTTAACTGGTCTTTACACCATGGGTGCACTTAAGAAAAGAGAGCTTTGGTGTTCTTTTACTTCAAAAGGCGTCACTCCGTCTCAGAGATCTTTTCTTCAGGCTACAGTACTAGACATTGCCTCTGACCTGCAGAAAAAGAACACTCAGGACCTGCTCTCCCAATCTGTGAGATGCCCCAAGATTTCTTCAACTCTTCCTCCCAGATCTTCGCCTCGGCTACAGCCTGCTTCCTTTCAGAGCTCCTGTTCTAGAACATATACTAGAATGAGCATATACCTGTTTCCCACAGCAGCTGCCCATCGAGAAGTCTTCCTCCAAGTCTTCCACTTAGAAATGAAGATATAATCCTCTGTGCTCAGGTAGGAGTGTGGCTCCTCCTCTTTGGGAATGGTGGGAACAAAAAGGAGTGGAATCCTTGATAGTGTCTGTCCTGAAGGAGGGCTACACTATCCCCTTTTTGAACATAGTCCACAAGCTTGTCGAATTGACGGCTTACTCTCCAGGCTCAGAGAGATTTGCTGCTCTCTTGCTAGAGGTTGAGTCTCTTGTTCAGACATAGACCGTAGAGGTAGTAGTGGACATTCATTCTCCAGGATTCTACAACCATCTCTTCATAGTACCCAAGTCATTGGGGGGCTGGAGACCCGTTTTGGACGTAAGTGCACTAAATGTCTTTGTCAGAAAGACAACCTTCAAGATGGAAACAAACCAAACTGTCTTTGCGTCCATTCACCAGGAACAATGGATGGCATCCATTGACATGCAGGGCGCTTACTTTCATATTCCACTTCATCCGACTTAGAGAAATTACCTCAGGTTTGTGTTTCAGGGCAAGGTGTTCCAATTTTGGGCTCTGTGCTTCAGTCTCTTGACGGCTCCTCAAGTGTTTACCAGGGTATTGGCTCTGGCGAAATGGCTTCATTTGTGGGGATAAAGATCTCTCTATACCTCAACGATTGTTTACTACGTTCCCACTGGAAGCTCAGTGTATGTAGGACATTGGCACAACTCTTCTCTTGGCCCAAGAATTGATGTCCTCATCAATTGGAACAAGTCTCTCCTGACTCTTCTCAGGAGATTCCTTATTTAGGAGTGATGGTCAGCTCTCGGGATTTTTGGGTTTTCCCAGTCCCAAAGAGAATAGACAAGTGTCTTCAGACAATAAAAGAATTTCTGGAACTAGATTCTTGCTCCTCCAATCAATGGTTGAGCCTTCTAGGTACCCTCTCGTCCATGGAACAATTCATCACTTTGGGAAGACTACACCTGAGACCTTTGCAATTTTTCCTCAGATCCAGCTGGAACAGGAAAAAGTTTCCGGCTCGTGTTTCTCGATAAATTTAGAAATCAAGGAGGATCTTCTTTGGTGGAGTTCCAGGAAGAGGCTATCAGAAGGGAAACCTCTTCTCCCTCTGAACCCCAGCCTAGAGTCCTTTTCAGATGCGTCCAACCTAGGTTGAGAGTCCTTTAGGTTAAAAGAAGTGTCAGGTACCTGGTCTCAAGAACAGCAAAACTGTCACGCCAATGTAAAGGAGTTACAGGCGATATTTCTGGGCCTACAGTGTTTCGCTTCAGAAGTTCAACCTCAAGACAGTAGCAGTGCATTCAGGCAGCACAACGGCACTGGCTTTCATCAAGAAACTCACTCTTTTTTCCTGTATGAAGCGGCAAGGAGTCTTCTTCTGGTTACACCAGAAGAACATACAATTGACAACGCAGTGTATCCTGGGGAAACTCAATGTTGTGGCAGATGATTTGAGCTGTCAGAAACAGATTCTTCCCACGGAATGGACATTAGACCCGTTGGTTTGTCTGGATCTGTGGAAGCTCTGGAGGAAACCCATGATAGATTTGTTTATGCGACTCCTCCAGGAATCACAGACTACTTCTCTTCTGCTCACCGTTACCAGATCCCTTAGTATGGGCGACTGATGCAATGTTGCAGGACTGGTCAGGCAAAGATCTGTATGCCTTTCCCCATTCAGTTTAGTGAGACAAGTCATCAACAAATTCCGGGGTCATCAAAACTTGTCCATGATTTTGATAGCCCCTTCTGGCCAACAAAGGAGTGGTTCCCAGATCTGCTGGAACTTCTTGCGGACTTCCCGAGACTTCTGCCCACAGAAGCAACAACTTCTCAAGCAACCTCACTTCCAACGGTTCCACCAAAACCTGTCTTCTTTGGCCCTAACAGGATTCAAACTGTTAAGTGATTGTTCAAGAAGGGGCTCTTCAAGAGCGGCTGCAGACGCTATTGTGAAGTGCAGAAGACAGTCATCCGATAAAGAATACCAGGCTAAGTGGTGTATCTTCAGGTCTTGGTGCAGACGAAATAACTTGTCCTCTTCTAATACCTCTGTAACAGAAATAGTGAACTTTCTTCTGTTCTTACGCACCACTAAAGGACTTTCCACCTCTACCATTAGTTACAAAGCAATGCTTAGCTTGGTTTTCTGCCATAGAGGAATGGACTTATAGTCTAACCAGGATTTGTCCGACCTTATTAAGTCCTTTGATGCTGCAAAGCTTAAAGAAAAACCCTTGCTGTCCTGGAATCTAGATGTAGTACTTAAGTGGCTGACCAGTTCACGCTTTGAGCCCATGCAGTCTATCTCTTTGAGGATCTTACCAGAAAAGCTTTTTCTGGTCGCCTTGGCCACTGCCAAAAGATCCAGCTAAATCCATGCTTTGGGAAAAAAATGCCGGATTTTCTCAGGGGAATGCAGTTTGCTCCTTTTCCCTAGATTTTTTGGCCGAGAATGAATCGCCATCGAATCCATGGCCTTGTTCTTTTACGATCAAGAGCTTGTCTGAGATAGTAGGCCTGTCTGAAGAAGAAGAGCTCTCTGTCCAGTAAGGCCCTAAAGTTTTATCTTTACAGAACGAAGACTATTTCTCAGGGACTTGATTTCAGAAGCACATTCCATGGTGAGCGAAGACTCTCTTTGCTCATGCAAGGTAAAAGCCCATGAGATAAGAGCAGTTGCCACGTCTTTTGACATTTAAGTGCAATTTATCCTCACATCGATTGTGCAATCAATGGTTTGGAAGTGCAAGTCAGTGTTTACATCTCATTACGTAAGGGATGTTAAAACTACTTACGATCAGTGCAGTACCATGGGTCCATTTTACGTGGCTGGCATGGTGTTGGGGGAGGAGACATAGAAAGCAATGGCCTTTCTTTAATCTCTTCACCTTGTTTAGGGTGTTGAGTTTTTTGGGGAGCCTGGGAGTACTATGTACTTGGAGCACCCTCCAATCCTTTGGTTTTAATGGTTGAGTATTGGTGTTTTTAAGTTGTTTTTTGGTGGTTATGGTGACTATATTGTTCTGGTTATTTTGTGTGGTACTGCACCCTGGGCAGGGCATCATGTTTTCTTTGTTAGCCCTCTGAAATTAGTCCATCGCTACAAAGCACCCACTGTAGTAGTAGGTCCTCAAGGCTTTACTGCCTCGCTCTACTTAATAAGATGAGCGCCAGCCAGAGGGAGTATCTACATGTAGCAGCTCTCTTATCAGGTAAGGTTCAACAACTTTGGTTCAGTGTTAGGAAATTTCTATTCTCAAACTCATCATTATTAATAATGTTTTGGGGTAGATATGTCCAGCCTTTCCACCTCCATTCAATGTGGGAATCAGGTATGTAATTACTGGGTAAATTACTTATATAAAATGACATTTTTATAATAAAATAAAGTTTTATGTATACTTACCCAGTAATTACATGAACGGAGCCCGCCCGCCTCCCCTCACTTGGACAAAGGGCATAAACAAACTGAAGCTAGGTTTGCTATGTTGTACCTCTTCTTCCCCGAAAGTGGGCGGGGCACATCGCCATAACCAAAACAATATAAAAATTTTAAGCTGCTGGTTAAAAGAAACTAATAGCTATGTAATTACTGGGTAAGTAAATATAAAACTTTATTTTATTATAAAATGTCATTTTCGAAAAATAACGCCATTTTCGAAAAATAATGTCATTTTCGATCAGGTGTCCAGTTATTTTTACAATATTCTTTAATATTTGCTGAATTATGTTCCCGTAGGGCTCCACTTGTAGTACAGTAAACCCCCCGTATTCGGGGGGGATGTGTACCTCCCCTCCCGCAAATAGCTAAAATCCACGAATACTTAAAAACACTTAGAACTGCCTATTTTGATAGTTCAAACACAAAAAAATCTCCAAAATGCTTATACCTGAGTATTTTAATAGTTTGATCACAAAAATGCATTTAGTCATGAAAATGATGTGAAAATACAGTAATTAGTGAATATTTCTTAGTGAAAAATACTGCGAATGGGCGAATTTTCCGCAAATAATGTGTATATATGTTCCACAGAGAAATCCGCGAATAGGTGAGTCCATGAATCGTGAGACCGCGAATATGGGGGATTTACTGTAGTTCTTGTGTGGCATACTTTGGATAATACTAAAGGTTATTTACAGTATGCTTTTTGTTCATAGTCTTTCATTTGCACTCTTTGGTCAATTCACACTTTGCTGTTCGGTGTGTAACTTACTTTGCTCCAGTTTTCACTTTCCACGTAAAAACACTAAACACAAGCCAGATTTAGTTTTAGGTATTTGACATGTAGGTAGGTCCAAAAATACTTGAAATAATTATTATATAATACAGTTAATGATGTTGCATCTTTGCATACCTTCTGTTTTCTCCTTCCATTCATGAGTTTTAGTTCTTGTTATATCACCACTTTCTGTCAAAGTAAATGACTAAATCTATTTCAGTTTTAAAGAAACGAAATAAATTTTCTATATATTCATTTCATAATTTCCCAAGGGGGATTAGTGCCATCAGTATGTCTTATGTGGTGCATTGTATGCATTATTTAAGGTTCTTTGCAGCATCTCTTCTGCCCCTAGCTGCAACCCTTTTCATTCTTTTTACTGTATTGCTATTCATATTCTATTTCTTCCTTCTTACTTTCCATCCTCTCCTAACAGTTATTTCTTAGTGCACCTTTTAAGATATTTTTACTCGATTTCCTTTGAGTGCTGAATGGCCGATAGGTCCCAGTGCTAGGCCTTTGACCTAAATTTTATATTCCATTACATTCCTTAGTTTACAAATGTCATATTGTAGCAGAAAATTACTGCAAACACTAATATAATATTGAGAAGATTCACTTGTATGCCTCAAAGAAAAACAAACTTTAAAAAGAGACTTTGCTCTGCACAATCCCTTCTTGCTATTATTATAAGGAGCATTATTTAAGTGTGATTATGTAAGTTGAAAAAGAATGAACAATAACCTCATTACTGCATAGCAGAATTCAGCTGGACTTTGTACTTAACTTTCAAAAACTATCCTTAAATCTTGACCACATTTGTTTTACTGCACTTTCTTAATATGCCAAATTGCTTAGAGAGCAAGGTAAAAGAAAATAACCTGCAAAATGCACTAGTATTTGTTGTGCGTCCATCAAGTGTCATGTTTTCACAAGAAAAATCCAAATTACAGATAGCTGAGCCATTTCACTAATTCCCCATCCGACTGTTTGATTCGGTAACAGAAAGCTATTGAATGAATGAATGGTATACTCACATGTTAACATTACTGTTAGTAGTAATGAATCCAGAAATGAACTTCATTGCAATATGGCTTGGGGTTTACATTCACTGTGACATTATTGAACAGATATTCTATACTGATTAAGGCATTATGATGATGATTTTGTTGGCCAAGTTATTTTGAATACCAGAATATGAAAATAGCCAGATGTCATACTATTCAAGTTAAAGACAAACTTGTTCTGACTTAGCATTCAGATACAATGTATCAGTGTCCTGGAGGTCTCTCTCTCTCTCTCTCTCTCTCTCTCTCTCTCTCTACTCCAGAGCTTTCTCCATTACTCCAAAGCTGTGTCTTATTGTGTTTCATTTCTGTTACATGAAAGCTTCATATAAGTAATTTACCAAGTAATTATGTAACTATAGTTTCTAACTCGCACAGCACCCTTTATTTAAAAAATCGTGATAGCACTTTGATAATTTAGTGTAGGTGACAAGCCCCGCCCACTAACGGGATTATTGGAAACGACTTAACAGAAAACCTCATACTCTTTGTGTCGGCTGTAGAGTAACATCAGGGTTTTGCTGCAGCTTTTGTTTACTGATTTTCGGTTGTTGGCTGGATTTCGGTGAAATATTATCGCTTATTTGAGTAGCCTTCAAGCTTAAATAGCTTTCAGGATAATTTTTTTCTAGTTCCCTGGTTATTATTATGTCTGATTCAAGTTCACCTAGTTCTGCTATTATAGTGAAAGTTGCAAGACCAGATTAATCAAATCTTCGTATGATTCTCATACAATTTGCAGTAACTGTAGTGGTCAGAAATATAGTAGGGAGAAAGCTTGTGCTAAATGTAATTATTATCAAAAGTAGAAGGTATGTGATCTCAACTAGACAAGTAAGAGAGGGGTAGACAAAGGAAAGCGGCCTCTAGAGCCTAGAAACAAGCTTCCCTTAGCCTAGTTTTCTACCCCAGTGCAGTGAGAGGGCACAGGGACGGTCAGTCCAGGTGCTGCCGTGAATGGGTGCATGTTAGGTGGGGTGGGGTCCTCCAACCACCCCTCATCACTTTCGGATGAACGGCCTTCACCTAAGCTGCCGTGGACGCTGCGACCTTCTCACGGGACCGGTCCATGCGCCCGCACACGCACACGCGCGCCGGGCACAACTTCACACTCCCCCTCCCCACTGACCCATCTCTCTCACTTTCACCATCACTTTCTGTCTCGTCCCCACCAGCCACAATTGGTGCCTCCTCCTCCTCCTCCTGAGACTCTCCCTCATAAGCACTGAAACCACTGAACTCCAGTTCACTTTCATGCTGTGGCTCTTGTATGGACATTGGGGGCAAATACTCGTCATCATTGACATCGGGCGTGATGTCCTCATCACTAGATGACCAACTGCCATCAAAATGAGGACTTTCCACCTGCTCTCGATCGAGCTCCAACAAGTACTCATCAATGTCCTTTTGTTGGAGGCCTCCCAAATGCTTACGAATGTCCCTCAGGACACCCCGATGCTTCCTAGGGGTCGTAAAAGGCACAGGATGTGGTCCTTGGTCCCTTTCGGCCACACGTGGCCGCACAACACGGCGTTGAAAAGCTGGGTCACCTTGGGTGCTTGGTCCCTCTCCAGCATCCAAATCTAAAACTCACCTCACACGCTCACTACCGACAGGCAATACGCGCCTTTCACGGTCCTGACGACGTTGGGACATCTCTGCAAACGTCCTATTGAGTCACAAATACGCTAACACTCACATAAGTTCTGCAAAACACAAATGCGTCGAGAAATCGCTCTCCGACGATGCGTCGCTGATGCTTTGTAGTGCGAGAAGAAAGAAATTTGCGCATGTGCAGCTGATTCATGCTTGTAAACAAAACAACAGCTTGATCCGTGAACTCCCAGCATCCTCAAGGCGCGTGATTTAAAATCTTTCGCAAACTAGGCCTATAACTATTTTTCCGGGAATATTTAAAAATTTTTGTAGTCGACGTATTTTACGTCCACTTGGCACCCGACAGACAATTTTTGTCAATGTAAAATATGTCCAGTCGGCGTTTAAGGTCACATTTTTGGGGCTCCATTTTCTTTGAATGATGCCTGCTGCCGACGTCAGGCAATATTGGAGGTGGAATTTTTTTAAGTATACCCAATGTGCCCGGCATTATGCCCCATGATGGTTTCCTGGTGTTGGACAGGTATTTCAACGCCTTCAACCAAAGGGCCATACCCCGGAATAACCCAGATCGCCTCATCTTTGTCCGCCCAGTGTTGGACTACATTCGTGAATGGTGCCAGTTTCTCGTGGTTTCTTCCAAGAACCTTTCTTTGGATGAGGGGATGATGCCATACAAAGGGCGTCTGAGCATAAAAGTATACAACCCCAAGAAGCCAAAGAAATATGGTGTGAAGTTATTTTTATTACGGAATCCAACACTGGATACGTTGTGGACTTCTGTGTGTATTCCGGGTCTTCTCCACACTGCATGACACTGTCTTCGGTCTTGTGGATCGTTTCCGTAACCAGGATACCACCTGTTTATGGATAATTATTATAACTCGGTAGCCCTGGCCCAGGAACTGTATGAAGCAGGTGTGCATGTCAGTGGTACCCTTCGGTTGGTGTGTGGGGCCCCAAATGTCCTCAAGAGGTTTGCTAGCCAGCTGCAACATCTGGCAAGAGGAGACAGAGTGGCGGCAGAAGGGAGATGTCTTCGTCATCTGTTGGAAGGGGGTCCGACTCATGCCCATGATTACGAGGAGTCATGAGCCCATCCAAGAAGAGGTCGTTCAGCGGAAGAAGACATGTCAGCAGGGCCGAGTTACGTATGAAGAGTTTCGTGTCCAACGGCCTACTGTCATTGGGCACTACAGTAGGCACATGGGAGGAGTTGATCTCTTTGATTAACTCATCCAGTATTATCCCTTCGCCAGGAGAACCAGGAGGTGGACACGCAAGCTCCTCAAATACCTCCTTCAGTTGGCCCTCCAGAATGCCTACATCCTCTACTGTGGGTACAACTCAGACACCCGGAGGTTGTCCCACATCCAGTTTCTTGAGGTGGCCGGGAATGCCCTCATAAACTTTAATCCTGAGGAGTGGCCTTTCAATACCGCCCCCCTTTCCCGAGCTCCAGATCTGCCCCGAGAGGATAGGGCAGATGTCGCTAGGAGGGCCAACCTCGGTCGTCCTGCTCCTGCCGACGCCGCCTTGATGATGCCGCCCCTGCTGATGCCGCCGCCCCTGCTGTCCCTGTTGCCGCCTTCCCTCACATTCCAATGTCCTGCCTGGTAGTGGACCCTGTGTGTCGGCTGCAGGCAGGGGATCACACACTGCTACCTGCAAGGTAGCACTTTGCAGGATCGGGGATCTGTAATATATATATATATATATATATATATATATATATATATATATATATATATATATATATATATATATATATATATATATATATATATATATATATATATATATATATATATATATATATATATATATATATATATATATATATATATATATATATATATATATATATATATATATATATATATATATATATATATGTATGAATGTCTTTTCCTGTAATACTACAGTGTAATATGAATATAAGAAGGCCCATAAAACAAAGCATAACAAGAGCACAAAAGATCAGTACGTTACGCTCGGAGAGTTCGGGGATTTTCCTACATATCAGAAATACAGGACATGTCATAAACTGAAGTGGGACGGAGTTAGTTTGCAAAAGTAGCTGTCCGTACAAAAGAAAGATGCTGGAATCTGCTATCATCAATCAAACCAACAATATGAACCTGTCAGGAGGACATTGGAAATCGGACGACATCGACGCCTAATCCTCAGACCCTCCTGAAGAAGATGACCCAAGAAACGCGACCTCCAGATCCGTCGCCAAACGGAGCTAATGAGGCCAAAACCACTAGGAATTGGTCATTCTCCTCCTTCTTAGGAAACGGTCACTCATACCATCGGAGACTTAAAGCCACACCTTTATGTTTTGTATATATACCCTTGTAACATCTCATCTGTCCATATTCTACCAGTGAACAGGGGCACAGAAGCAAGTGCCCAAAATATATGGTTTCAACGTTCAAATAGTGTTTTATGGGCCTTCTTATATTCATATATATGTGCATATATATATATATATATATATATATATATATATATATATATATATATATATATATATATATATATATATATATGGGTATTTTTTGGTAAGCAGAAAATCTAACATTCTAGTGATATTCAATCATTTACCTTCATTTTGCAACAAACAGGAAGTCTCTAGCACAATATTTCGATTTATGGTGAATTTTTGAAAAAACCTTTTTCCTTCCCTCCGCACACGCTAACTCTGCTGAAAATCTCAGAATTTCTTTAGTCACCTTGTTGTAATTTTCACACTTTTCTATTAGGCATTACATAAAGTGTTATACATGAAAATGTGTGCAATTTCATGTATATACAACAAAAATAACTCATGGTTGTAGCTTTTATCAGTTTTGAAATATTTTCATATAAATCATGATAAGTGCCAAAATTTAAACCTACAGTCAACTTTGACTCGACCGAAATGGTAAAAAAATGCAATTCTAAGCTAAATCTCTTACATTCTAGTAACATTCAATCATTTACCTTCATTTTGCAACAAGCGGGAAGTCTCTAGCACAATATTTCGATTTATGGTGAATTTTTGAAAAACTTTTCCTTCCCTCCACGTACTAACTCTGCTGAAAATCTCAGAATTTCTGTAGTCACCTTGTTGTAATTTTCACACAGTTTTCTATTAGGCGTTACATAAAGTGTTATACATGAAAATGTGTGCAATTTCATGGAGAATACAACAAAAATAACTCATGGTTGTAGTTTTTATCAGTTTTGAAATATTTTCATATAAATCACGGTAAGTGCCAAAATTTCAACCTTCGGTCAACTTTGGCTCGACTGAAATGGTCGAAAATGGAATTGTGAGCTAAAACTCTTACATTCTAGTAACATTTTATCATTTACCTTCATTTTGCAACAAACGGGAAGTCTCTAGCACAACATTTCGATTTATGGTGAATTTTTGAAAAAACTTTTTCCCTTACCTCCGCAAGACGCTAACTCTGCTGAAAATCTCAGAATTTCTTTAGTCACCTTGTCATAATTTTTGCACCATTTTCTACCAGGCGTTGCAGAAAGTGTTATACATGAAAATGTGCTCAATATCCTGTAGAATACAACAAAAAATAACTCATGGTTGTAGCTTTTATCAGTTTTGAAATATTTTCATATAAATCACGACAAGTGCCAAAATTTCAACCTTCAGTCAACTTTGACTCGACCGAAATGGTAAAAATGCAATTGTAAGCTAAATCTCTTACAGTCTAGTAATATTCAATAATTTACCTTCATTTTGCAACAAATGAGAAGTCTCTAGCACAATATTTTGATTTATGGTGAATTTTTGAAAAAAACTTTTTTTACGTCTGCTTAATGAATTCATGCATCATTTTGTGATAATATTTTCTCTGTGTTGCTTTGATTGTTTTACAATTTGTTATATACCAAAATCATCGCAATTTAGTGTACTATACAACAAAAAAAAAACTCATTAGCTTTAACCGTTTTGTTCACGCTGCGATTTGTATACAATTATATATGAAATTTTTTTTTCACACTGTCATATATTTCAGTATTTATATATGATAATGATATTTTTTCATTTCTGATGGTTGCATACTAAACTTCAGGCAATGAGAAAAAAAGGAGCCAAAAATGAACTCTTAATCTTAAAAACTAAGCATGCTGTGATTTTTTGAAAAAAACTTTCTTTCCACTTTGGCGCTAACTCCCAAACCCAGCCGGCATACGGCAGACACTTTTGTAAATAGAGGCTTGGCGTTTAAAGGTTAACAAGTATGTTTCTGTTTTCAACCCAGCTCATTTTTCACATCGTAATCAAGACTGCAAGAGAAAGTAAGGATCGTATCTACACTTAGAGTTTGTGGGAGCACATGCAAGCTTCTGTCAGATAGTTGATGACTTATTAATATTAGATTCAGTAATGGAGTTTATAGAATTCATGAAGAATCCAAGGGAGTGGTAATGTAAATGTTTATATTTAAAGAAATCAAATTGTTTGATAAGAATTATTACTTATAACAAATGATTTTCTCATCAGTGATGTTTGATGCTTGTGACATAGGTTGATAAAGTAATAGATAAGTTGTTTGTTACTGCTCTCATCATGATTACGGCTGCAGTCTCCTTAATATTAGAGTACAGTAATTGGGATCAGAGTGGTCTTGTACATCATGCTTTATGAAAGATTATTGTAATGGTACGTCTGTTTCGGTAATGATAATCACCTCCAACGCAATGCAACTCAAAGCCATAGTGAAATTGTGCTATTCATGTTTTGTAATTTCACTTTCACTCATCTTCAGTCTAAAATCTCATAATTTTCATCCAAGTAGGACTAAGTTTTCCTACTCCTTTTGGTGCCCAGAGGAGTCTAGTTTACACCATCACTTACTATTCTATCGGGTGATGCAAAAGACACAAGCCATCTCTACCTCCCCTTCAGTATTATTTCATCAATATGAGGAACATTTGTAATTTTCCTAGTGGTATCATTTCTCACTCTATCCTGCTGTCTGATCCATAATATTCTCCTTAAAGCTTCTTTCTGAAATTTACGTAATTAGTCTTGGTTTTACTCTTCAGTACCATGATTCATGTCCATAGACATTAAACTATATAGGTTGTACTAAACAAAAATATGTAAATATGCTAGGATTCTGTAGTAGACAGGGATATCATAGAAGTAATTAGTGATTTTAATGAAAGATTAGCCTTAGTATTACCTGTTCCAGTAGTGATCAGAAAACCAGGGGGCTGTGGTATGATAATCCTGCACGTTGAACCTATCGAGTTACTTCACTGTACTAGAAATTTTACCAAATGGATTAGCCAAAAGCATATATTAAACACAATACAGCTTTGGTGTTAGCTGTAGAAGTGAGAGAATAATTTATTAATTATTTTGTGTGTATATCATAATTTTTAATGTTTGTGACTTAGTCTTTTTATCAATTATACTTACAGGAAGGAGCTTGAAGAAGCCAAAACTAAGAAGATGCCCTATGACTTTGCATACCTCATTCTTATTTGCAAAGTGTTTAAACATGAGAAGAAAAAGAAGAAGAAAAATAAAACTGTTGAAACTGAGATCTGGAGCAATCCAGAGGAAGAAGTCATAGCTGAAGTAAGTTATGTCTTATTAATTTGGAGTTTTTATGTATGAGATTTAGAGGCAAAAAAATTACAATTAGCAAATTTGCCTTATATGGGAAAATGGTTGTACAAAGCATTCCTGTGATTTGAAAGTAGGTTATGTTGTCATTGGTGGGGTGTTAACAATAATTACTAGGGAACTCATTTACTGTAATATCATTATGAAAAGTATTTCACCAGCATTCTTGAAGGTATGAGCCCCTTTGTTACGTAACTTACATAATCTAGTCCCTATGATTTCTGTAGATAGTGTTCTGTTTGGCTATTTTGATTATTTCCTCAATAAACCAACACTAGTGATCCAGTGTTAATCCTGGCAGTATGTGTTTATTTCCTCAATAAACCAACACTAGTGATCCAGTGTTAATCCTGGCAGTATGTGTTACTTTTAGCCTTGCTCCTCGGAGTAATAATTTCTGTTTTATTCATAAGCTTAATTAAGGGAGTAACAAATAGAAAAAGGAGCAAACATGGACTCTCTGCTTCGTAACACTCTGAGCTCATCGCAGATGTCACATTTAGCTTAATTTTCTCTTAAATTTATGTCTCTGGACATCAAATCTTGTATTTTAGTCAATGGTTAGAAGACAAGTATTCATGTAATTATGATAGCATATAAGCATTGACGTTTGAAACTTAAAAAAAACCTATTGGAAAGTTAGAATATCAAGTTGAAAATGCTTTTTAACACACCTAATGAATATCATGACCTAGGCTAGCTTACCTTAAACAACCTACATTAGTTTACAGTTGGGCAGAATCATTAACATCGAACTTGGTGTTATGATGAAGTGTTCAGTATCTTGCAATTTATTGTATAGTATACTGAAAGTGAAAAGTAGAAGGCTTTATAGGTACCCATCATTAACATAACCTTGATCATTATTAGGCAAAGGTATAGCTGGTCTTCTAGCTATGTAACAGATAATGTCTCCATCTCATTAACTGGCTCAGTGGATTTTATTGATGCCAGTGTTTTCACAGCATCACTGATTTAAGATAGTCTAGATAGTTGATTGCAAAAGTCAAAGTTCCTTGCGATGGCCATTACTGTACTGGCACTGTGCCTTTATGCTTGATGATTACTCTGAATTTCCTTGCAAGATTAATTGCCTTCTTCCTTTTACCTGTAGCTGGAGACAGATGGGTGTTTTGAAGACATGGATGCATAAAAAGACAGTGTAGATACAGCAGGGTATAAAAAAGAAAAGACAGTGTAGATACAGGAAGGTATGAAAAAAAAGACCCCAGAGCATAGTGGCTGTACAGTATACACTAATGACTTTATATCAGGTTAGGAGATGAGAAGTACTACTGCTGCCTGGATGCCCAGCATTCATGAGAGAGTATCTTACTGCATATTGCTTGTCTTGGAAAAAATAAAATGTAGAAAACAGTTTCTGTTGAATTGAAAATTCATGCAATTTATCCAAATTTTTCTTCTGGTATGTAATTACTGGATAATTTTTATATTCATAAACACAGAATTGACTTGCATTGGGAAAGGGATTAACCCTTAAACGCCGACTAGACGTATCGTAAGTTGACTAAAATTGTCTGTCGGATGACAAGCGGATGTACCGAACGTCGACTACAAAAAATTTCAACCTTCGGTCAACTTTGACTCGACCAAAATGGTCGAAAAGTGCAATTGTAAGCTAAAACGCTTACATTCCAGTAATATTCAATCATTTACCTTCATTTTGCAACAAATTGGAAGTCTCTAGCACAATATTTCGATTTATGGTGAATTTTTGAAAAAAATTGGAAGTCTCTAGCACAAAATTTCGATTTATGGTGAATTTTTGAAAAAACTTTTTCCTTACGCTCTGCTTGCGGTAACTCGGCTGAGAATTTCAGAAATTCTTTCGTCATTTTGTTGTAATTTTTGCACCATTTTATATTAGCCGTTACATAAAGTTTTATATATGAAAATGTGTGCAGTTTCATGTAAAATACAACAAAAAACAACCCATGGTTGTAGCTTTTATCAGTTTGGAAATATTTTCATATAAATCACGTTAAGTGCCAAAATTTCAACCTTCGATCAACTTTGACTCAACCGAAATGGTCGAAAAACGCAATTGTAAGCTAAAACTCTTACATTTTAGTAATATTCAATCATTTACCTTCATTTCGCAACAAATTGGAAGTCTCTAGCACAATATTTTGATTTATGGTGAATTTTTGAAAACAACTTTTTCCTTACATCCGTCTTGCTAAAACTCGGCCAAACATCTCGGAAATTCTTTCGTCACTTTGTCGTAATGTTTGCACCATTTTATATTAGTCGTTACATAAAGTTTTATATATGAAAATGTGTGCAATTTCATGTAGAATACAACAAAAAATAACTCATGGTTGTAGCTTCTATCAGTTTTGAAATATTTTCATATAAATCAGTGTGCCAAAATTTCAACCTTCGGTTAACTTTGACTCGACCGAAATGGTCAAAAAACGCAATTGTAAGCTAAAACTCTTACATTCTAGTAATATTCAATCATTTACCTTCGTTTTGCAACAAATTGGAAGTCTCTAGCACAATCTTTCGATTTATGGTGAATTTTTGAAAAAAACTTTCCTTATGTCCGCGCTGTAACTCGGCCGAACATCTCAGAAATTCTTTTGTCACTTTGTTGTAATGTTTGCACCGTTTTATATTAGTCGTTACATAAAGTTTTATATATGAAAATGTGTGCAATTTCATGTAGAATACAACCTAAAATAACTCATGGTTGTAGCTTTTATCCATTTTGAAATATTTTCATATAAATCACGATAAATAGAAAAAATTCGATCTTCGGTCAACTTTAATTCGACCGAAATGGTCGAAAACTGCAATTGTAAGCTAAAACACTTACAGTCTAGTAATATTCAATCAATTACCTTCATTTTGCAACAAACGGGAAGTCTCCAGCACAATATTTTGATTTATGGTGAATTTTTGAAAAAAACATTTTTTTACGTCCGCACATTACGAATTCATGCATCATTTTGTGATAATATTTTCTCTGTGTTGCTTTGATCGTTTTACAATTTGTTATTTACCAAAATCATTGCAATATTTTCTCTGTGTTGCTTTGATCGTTTTACAATTTGTTATATACCAAAATCATCGCAATTTAGTGTACAATACACGGGGAAAAAAAATAACTCATTAGCTTTAACTGTTTTGCTCACAGCGCGATTGTATACAATTATATATGAAATTTTTTTTCGTGCTGTCATATATTTCAATATTTATATATGATAATGATATTTTTTTTCATTTCTAATGGTTGCATACTAAACTTCAGGCAACGTCAAAAAAGGAGCCAAAAATGAACTCTTAATCTTAGAAACTAAGCGTGCTGTGATTTTTTGAAAAAAACTTTTTTTCCGCTTCGGCGCTAACTCCCAAACGCCACTGGCATACGGCAGACACTTTCATAAATTGAGGCTCGGCGTTTAAGGGTTAATTTACTTACATTTTCCTTAATTTAGACATCTTTAGCAATAGTTTACTCATTGTTTTGATTTTAATATTCAGTAAATTCATGAGAGGTTGGTAGGACTTGATTTAGGATCCCTGTTCGCAAAAACAGCTGTTCTCTTTTGCACACTTGAATTAAGCATGCATGTCCTACTATGATCAGTTTTTCTCTAAAAGGTCAGTTATGTAAGACTTAAACATGGATTTTCTATTTCCAGGAATCTTTGGCTAGTTTTGATTACATAGTGAAAGGATAAGGCAGTGTCTGATGACTGGGATGAAGATGATCCACAGTATACACCCTTCAGAAGAGTGTTGCTGCTAGATGCTAATCGCCTGCCAGAAATTTTGTCCAAGGTTAAGCAAGCCATTTATCAGTCTTGAAAATTATGAACTGCTTTTTCTACATCTGGAGACCTTCATAGAAAATTTTGCCTATTTAGAAAATTATGAACTGCTTTTTCTACATCTGGAGACCTTCACTGAAAATTTTGCCTATTTAAAATGATGTTGAAAATGCTTGAATGTAGGAAATAAAGTTTCACAAGCCATACATCTGTGCTTTCACTATGCCTGGTCAACCTTCAGAGTATGAAATTTGATTATGTGGTTAAAATACAGTAACTTGTGTTAATGTTAAACCTCTGAAATCATGAAACCCTGTATATTCTTAGTATGTGACCACTTAAGGATCGCTGGTTTCCGACTTTTTTAACGACAGCTTGTTGATATATAGGGGTTTGTTAAAGGATATTGTGTGGAACTTCTGGGGAAAAAATTTTTGTTCAGTGACCTTAGGTTTTGTGGACGCCAGAGCATTTTTCGCCAAAAATGGCCATTTTCAAAATGCATCTCCTCCTTGCTTTTTGGTTTTAAGGGATGAGATTTGAACCACGTATAAAACACATATGGACCTTCGATACAAAGCCGGGGGATTTTTGATTTTTCAATTATTTTTCGAGATATGAATTTTTTTTTTTTTTTTAATGAAATTTTCCTGAAAAATTACAGAAAAAATTGCCAAAAATCAGAAACTCAAAATATTAAAAATCCCCGGCTTTGTTTTAATCTACCATGTTTCCCCATGTTATATTTAAAATTTCATTTAGATTGGTCCAATACTAAGGGAGGAGATGCATTTTAAAGGCGAAAAACTTATGTTTTGAGAAACGGGCCTTCAAAGTTTTAGTTACATAAAAAAAGTAAAAGGGACTTCAAAGACTGTTACAATTAATTCTATGGTTTTAATTTTTATTTTTGGGTATTAATTAATGCAAAATGATTATAAATAAGAATATTAATTGATTATTTATGTGCCTAAGACACATTCTTATAAATTTTAGGTTCCTGGTCCCCCCCTGTCTGATCTTGCTGCAAGGTATTACTCTAGGGTATCATAGTTGCCTACACTTTTTTATTAGTGTCTCGAATCCATCCCTTGCCAAATGGATCCTGGGAATTACTTTACATTCACAATTAGGGATTCGTGATTCAAGTAATTCATCAAGTCTTGCTTCACTTATTATGATAATTTTATTTTCAGGATCGTCTATAATATCAGCCTCCGAGCTACTGCTTTCTTTTTCTAAAATATCTTTGCCCTTTGGTAGTGACGAACAAATAAAGAGGCGTTTAGGGGTGAATGTGGCTGGTCTCTGCTCAGCAGAGATCGCTGCCTGCGCCGTTTGATGGGCGACAGCTCTCTCTCTCTCTCCGTCGCTCCATTCCCCTCTATGGCACTAATTTCTTGAACTCTTCTACTTCTCGCCTGGACTTTTCCACTTGGCTTTTCCGCATTCTAGAAGCATGAAGTGAACTCTTGGACCTTTTAGGCACGGTGAAAAACAAAACACCGCAGAAAATACAGAGTTCAGTCAAGGCTAGCGAGCATGAAAACGTGTCCTTCTAGCTTGAAGTTTATAGGCAACTCGGCCACAGTCGGCGTCATGGTATGACGTGTGCGTTGTCATGGCTAGGAATAACTAAAAGGTGCCGAGTAGGATATTATTGACATTATACATTTCATTTCAAAGGAAGTTTTCGTAATATATATCGGAAAACTATACCAGACTAAATCATTTGTGCTACTGGTGTTTTATGGGTATATAGTTATTGTTACATTTTAGGCCATAACTAGAGAAATACGGCAAATTTTAGCATAATATTTCGTGGACACATTCTTGAACCCTATACGAAGCCATAGAATTTTTTTCAGCAAATCGAATTTTTTAAAGATTATTGGGTTTTTTTAGGCGGCCGATCCCCTTAATATATAAAAAGGTTATCATCCTGTTAGCTGCCATAATTACTATACTGTAGGTGTGGAACTAAGTTTTATCAGAATTTTCCAGGTTCTCGGCTCAGTTTAGATATGGACTAGAGACAAACCAGTCGTAAATGTAATGGATGTTGCAGTCCCTGAATCATTGATTACTGCTCTTTGGTCTAGAGACAAACCAGTCATAAATATAATGGGTGTTGCAGTCTCTGAATCATTGATTACTGCTCTTTGCAAAATTTTGGCACTATGCTTCCCAACACAATCCTTGAGGTGGTTATCCTGATTTACTATTTGATTAGCAGGCAGTGTTACAAACATAAGTGTTGACAACCTTTAGGCATGCTTTCAAAACTTGGCATGTGTAGTACTTGACCATGCTTGATAAAAAGTACTATATAAAAGAGTTTTATGTGGTGGGAAGTCGTTTAAAGAATGCTAGTGCAGGGATTAGGATCACAGTAACACATTGAGTATATTTTGAATTTGATTGTAATTGTATTTGGTTCATACCATAAAATATGCCATTGTATTTACTGTTAAGGGTATAATGCATAAGTGAAATTGCTATGAAAATAAGGTGAAGTATGAAGTAAGTATGTTAAGAATATGAAGCAACTAATAAAAAACAAAGGAAAGCAAAATAAGGGAAGAATAGAGAAAGCATGATAAATTAATTAGCAAAATCAGACACTTAAGATAAAGGCAAGGTAGAGAAACTACTATGTAAGTACAAGGACCAGCACTTATGTCTGGCAGTGGCTCATTGACAGATTGTCACCACTACATCATCACAGCAGAATATTTTTACGGAATCATAAGGAGGAAAGTGAAAGTTAGGGTAAAAGCAAGGACCATTTATTATCCCACAACTTAGAAAGTTAATTGTAATAAATCTTTTGTATTTTTATCATTGTGTTTTTATGGTTACATTCCAAAACAAGTGGCAACACCTTTGAATCAGATGAGTAAGAAAATATTTTTGTTATATAAATGTCTAAATACATTAATGGAACGTAAACAAATGCTAATTGTTCCGACACAATATACAAACCCTCGGTCCTTTACATTAGGAGATACTTTCAGGCGTAGGCTGGAAAACGGCCGTTGAACTTCAACAAGGTGGTTAGGCAGTTACTGTCCGGGAGGCGGGAGAACCGCCTGCCCGGATGTAAACATTCCAATTTGCTTTTGGCCGTCGTAGCGCACGGACGTTGTTCTTCGCTCTCTGCCTGACTGCATCTTTTCCTTTCATCATTCTTGGTGGGAATTTTCCTGTTTTTTTGTTACGGATAAATCATCTAAATCCTCCCATCCCCAGTGTGTGTGTCCTGGGGTGGGAGGAAAAAAGTGTAATTCGTTTAGATCTAGAGTCGATGTGGACCCACACGCTCTCTGCACATCTTGCAGGGGGCGGGTGTGTTCACGCGACTACTTGTGATGAGTGTTGTTTGTGGTCCTCCGAGCAATGGGGCAAGTTCAAAGGGAGGAGAACTTACCGTCATAAGCCTACCAAGGAGTCGTCCAAGGGAAATACGCCCCCGACGACCCCGTTGGTGGCCGATGTTTCGGGTTCATTTCTACCTCCCAGCGAACTTCCTCTTCTTGCTCCCTCTCCCTCGGGTGAGGACTCCCCCTCCCCTTCCTCTTACGTTTCTTCGTTTGTGGAAGGGCACGGGGGAGAGTTGGACCGCGGCATCCTCTCGGAAGTCTCTTCCCGTTCCGGAGGGGAGTTTTTCCCTTTGGAGCGAGTGGAGACTTCTTCTATTAACCCGACTTTTGCTTCAGGTACCGGGCTCGATAGCCAGACGATGATCCCAAGCTCACCCTGGCTGCACCTGGGCCTACCTGGCTCGGCTCTGGAAGGTTTGGCTCCCATGGCCCCCCCTCCAGTCACGACCCACATGGCAGCAACAGCCACTACCACGACTGTCACCTTCTCGCGGTTTGTCCAGATGCCGATTTCAGTTGCTTCGCATCTGGACACCCAGGTATCGGCGTCATCCGCGGGCCAGCACGCTGTTCCTCTGCCACCTGGCTTCCTGGCACCATTCTCGCGCACTGGCCCCTCCTACATGGTGACGTCCATCGCACCCGTATGTGACTGTTGCTGCCCGTTGCTGAACATGGCCTGGCCTTGGATACGGTTCCTCGCCTGTCTCTCCAGCCCGGCCCTTCGTCTGCCTCAGTTCCCTTCCCAGCGACCTTGGCGCGGCCCGTGCCAGATCTACACGCGGGAGGGGCGGCGCTTGCATCCCTGGCCCCGCCCGCCGGTTCCTGGCGACACGCGGCTCGCTGCCCAGGCAATTGCTGGTCCGAGCTCCGCCGTCTCTGCCCGGGTTGCACCTTCTGCTGTTGTGGCCCCTCCCGCTGTTCCTGTACCTGCTGTTCCTGAGTCCGCGGCCTCGCTTTCCTGGATTGGTGATCTGACTGCTTTCCTGAAGCAGATGGTGAAGAAGAAGAAGAGGAGGTCTAGGAAGGTGTCGTCGTCGTCTGCTGCTTCTTCCTCTTCTCCTTCCGAGGCTTTGCGGCCGAAGAAGAAGAAGTCTGTCTCTCCCCCCCCCAAGAAACCTCGTACTGAGATTTCTAAGGGTGTGCCTCCTTCCACACAGAAGGCAGTGGGTTCTCTCGTTGGTTCTTCCCGATCTTCGGATCAAGGAACCGCTGTTCCGGCCTCCGGGCCAAGGGCAGTGGGAGCCAAGGGCGTGCAGACCAAGGTCAGCACTCTCCCTGCTGCGCCTAAGAAACCTCCTGCTTCTAAGACCAGCGAGACCGCGTCGGACTCTCGTTCGCGAGTTGCTCCGAGTGCCCGGGTCTCCAAGGAGACCAGGATACCCCAGTCTGTTACGGTGGACACTTCTCGCCGTACAGACCAGGGCATGGGACGAGAAAGAGCCGGGCATGCAGGTGCCCTCCTCTTCCTTCTGGCACTCCATCTAGTGCCAGGTCAGGTTCCCGGGATGATGCTTCAGCCCCTGGGCCGAGTGCATGGAGAAACAGGGAAGAAGTCCCCTGCTCAGTCTTCCCGAGAGGCTTCGGCCTCGAAGAAGTCTGGGGCGCGTCTAGAGGACAGTGCAAGCTCGCGCCAGCCAGCCGCGCGTTCGACTCCTCCCAGTCCCCGGCCACGCCCACGCGGCCAGACTGGCTCAGGGGAGGCGAATGCGCGGCTCGACTCTCGCGAGCCGCTCCGCTCTCCTCAGGAGACCGTTTCACCTGAGCTGAAACGTTCTCCTCGACCTGAGGGCCCGTCATCACCGCGGGTTGGTGACCGCCCTCGGCCTGCTGCCTCTACTGGTTCTGCCAGTAAGGGCAGTGGGAGCGCCCGATCTTCCTCGCCTGTCCCCTCCGCTCCTTCGGTCTCCTCCAAAGGGCGTGAGTCGGAGAGGAGGAACTCTGGGGATTGTTCTCCTCAGAGTTCAACTGCATGGGGGTATGTACCTGGCTCGGTCCTTGGCTCGACCAGGTCCTACGCCCATGTAGTTCAGGAAGATCCTCGGGGGTCTGCCGAGGTTCTCCCTCCTGCTGGGAGAGTAGTTCGGGAGGACCGCACCCTGGAAGGACTTGAAGGTCCTCTGCCCCAGGATGCGGACACCCCCGAAATACAGAGGACTTTTTCGGAGGTTATCGCGCCGATTCGTCAGCACAATGACCTTGGGGAAGGGACCACGGCTTCGTCTGTGGATTGTCCTTAGCGCCTCGAATCCTTCTGGGGACCTAAGAAGGAACCCAAGGCTTCGGTGGGGCTGCCGTGGTCCACGCTTGCCGAGGGGGTACTCGATCAAGTGAACGGTCTTGTGTCTGGGCAAGACAGTTCCCTTCGATCGAGCCGCTCGGAGAAGCTTCTTCCTCCCCCTCTGCCTCGTCCAGAAGTGTTTCTACCACCGGCAAAAGGAGCGTTGCTGACTAAACAGGTTGACCCGGACCTGACTCGTCTGGATCCGGGTCTTTCGTTGCAGCAATTGTCGGCAGAGAATGTTTCTCTCTCCCAACAAGAAGCTGCAACCCTGGAAGCCACCGCCATGGCGGCCTTTCAGGCAGTCTCCTGGCTCGATCTGTGGTCCTTCACAGTATCGAAGGTAGCCGCTTCCTCAGGCACTATCGTACCTGGGGAGGACTCTGCTTTTGGGAGACTGTGCCAGTCTGGAGGTAGGGCTATCTCCTACCTTGCCCACCAGACTGCAAACCTGTGGGCAAACTTGGTGTTAAAGCGAAGAGACGCTGTTCTCTCTCGCTTTGCCAAGTCTGTAGGTCCCAGTCGGCAATCGCTCTGGAATGGACCGTTGCTGGGTTCCTCCTCTCTTCCCTAGAGAGTTGGTGGATGCCGCGGTAGACAAACGCCGTGCCGATGAGAACGACCGGCTTGTCCACCAGGCAGTGGTTAAGACCTCCGGGTCTTCTCGTTCCACTGCAGCCAGGCCTTCGGGCCAGGCTGGCTCTTCCTCGCCCCTAAGAAGTCCCAGTCTTCAAGGGGTCCTGAGGAAACACCCAGCCTTCTTCTTCCTCGAAAAGGGGGTTACTCCCGTCCCTTTCAGCCCCCTTTCCATTCCGGTAAAGGGGGCAAGGGTAAGAAGAAGGGGGCAGCGTTCCCCCCCAAAAGCTGCCAAAGGTAGGGGGGTGCCTGTCGAGCCATTGGGCAACGTGGCAGCGACACGGAGCCGAGACCTGGATAGTGGATGTCCTTCGGGAGGGATATCTCCTACCCTTCGAGTCTCGGCCTCCCCTCACCTACACTCCGGTCCATCTCCAAACTTATCTTTCAGGTTCGTTGAAGGACATCGCACTATACAGCAAGAAGTGCAAGCCATGCTGAGCAAGAATGCTGTAGAAGTCGTGTCGGACCAGTCTCCAGGCTTTTACAGCCGGATCTTTCTCGTAGAGAAGGCATCAGGGGATGGAGACCAGTCAGAGACCTCTCTCCTTGAACCGTTTCTTCGCCAGACTCGGTTCACGATGGAAACAGCACGATCGGTGCTGGCCTCCATCAGGAGAACGACTTCATGCTTACGGTGGACTTGAGGGATGCGATTTTTCAAATACCCATCCATCCGCCCTCGCGCAAGTACCTCCGCTTATCCTCGGGGAGTCGGTCTTCCAATTCAGGGCACTTTGTCTCGGCTCTCGACCGCTCCCCAGGTGTTCACGAGAGTGTTCTCTCGTGTCAGCTTGGGCCCACTCAAGCACGGGATACGCCTTCTGAGGTATCTCGACGACTGGTTAGTCCTGGCGAGCTCTCGCCGCAGTTGCTACAAGACAGGGATCGTCTCCTCGAGTTTTGCCAGGATCTAGGGATCGTGGTAAATCTGGAGAAGTCAGATCTCACCCCAAGCAGAGGACGAAATACCTGGGCATGCTGATAGACACGGTGGCAGCAAAGTCTTTCCCTCGGACTCTCGTATCAGCAAGTTCAGGGAGGCAGCACAGTTGTTCCTGTCTCGGCAGGAGCAACAAGCTCGGCAATGGCAAGTCGTCATCGGTCACCTGTCGTCATTAGAAAAGCTAGTTCCTCACGGGCGTCTTCACTTGCGGTCTCTCCAGTGGAGACTAAAGGAGCTCTGGTCCCAGTCCGAGACCCCGGTCCTTCCTCATTCCTCTTTCCGAGGAAGTGAGAAAGGACCTCCACTGGTGGTTGGACGACAGGAACATCTTAATAGGAGTATCCCTGCATACTCCCCCTCCGACATGCTTCTGTTCTTGGACGATCGACCGAGGGATGGGGCGCACACCTGGAGGAGTTGCTGACTTCGGGAGTGTGGCACCGAGACGACAAGCACCTTCACATCAACATCCTGGAGCTCAAGGCGGCCTTCCTGGCTCTCCAGGAGTTCCGGGATCGAGTGATGGGACACTCCGTGGTATTGATGAGCGACAATACCACGGTAGTGGCATATGTCAACAAGCAGGGGGGACTAGTGTCCCATCAGCTTCATCAGTTGACAATGCAGGTGTACGAGTGGGCAGTAGCTCACTCGGTAGAGCTGTCAGCCAGGTACATTCCAGGCAAGAGGAATGTCGTGGCAGACAAGCTCAGCCGCCAGAGCCAGGTGGTAGGGACCGAATGGTCCCTCCATCATGAAGTAGCGGAAAGGCTGTTCGACCTGTGGGGGCGTCCAGTGATAGATCTGTTCGCCACCCGGCACAACAGAAAACTTCAGGTCTTCTGTTCGGTCGTGCCGGACCCATGGGCCGCTGCGGAGGACGCATTCCAACACCCGTGGGACAACCTCGACATGTACGCCTTTCCTCCATTCTGTCTGATTCGCGGGGATCAGCCGAGTGATGATCACCCCGAATCTCAGAATGACTCTGATGGCACCCAAATGGCCACAGGCCAATTGGTACCCGGACCTGCTAGCTCTCTCTCCGAGGCACCGAGAGATTCCCCTGGCCCAACCTTCTGCGTCAACCTCACGCACAGCGGTTCCACCTGGCAGTGCATTCCCTGTGTTTCACGGCTGGAGGTTATCCACCATCTCTTGCGAGCGAGAGGCTTTTCGCGCCGCGCAGCAACAGAGATGGCAGGATACCTCAGAAGATCCTCCGCAGTGGTATACCAGGGAAAGTGGTCCGTCTTCTGTGGTTGGTGTCGTCGAAGGGGTATCTCTCCGGTCAGAGCTACTGTTCAGCAGGTCGCGGACTTCCTCGTCTTCCTTCGCCGAGAGAAGCTTCTCTCCATTTCAGCAGTAAAAGGCTACCGCACCGCACTCGGCCTAGTCTTGCGGCTGAAAGGAGTAGACATCTCTTCCTCTTTCGAGATTTCTCTACTCATGAGAAGCTTCGAACGGTCTTGCCCACCCAGGATCTCAGGCCCCTGCGTGGGATGTGACTCTCGTATTAAGGAGCCTGACTCGTGCACCTTACGAGCCTTTAAGAGAGTCGTCAGACAGGGATCTGACCCTCAAGACCGTTTTCTTGCTTGCCCTGGCGTCGGCGAAGAGAGTTGGCGAGCTTCACGGACTTTCCTTTGATGTAAAATACTCGAGGGGATGGGGATCAGTTACGCTCGATTTCATCCCGGATTTCGTAGCGAAGACTCAGAATCCTTCGGTCCCTGACGCTTTCGGTTCGAGTCCTTCACGATCCCCCCCTAGAGGACTTTGTAGATAATGATCCAGACGAGATGCTACTGTGTCCTGTTAGGGTGCTGCAGCGCTATCTGAAGAAGACTCGGCACCTCCGCCTGAGTGTCGACGACTCTTCGTTAGCACTGGCTCGACCAAGAAAGAAGTGTCCAAGAACACCATCTCTTTTTGGCTTCGTGAGACAATAAGGAGAGCGTACTCTGCTGCAGGAGAAGACGACACCGGTACGCTTCGTCCGAGAGCTCACGAGATCCGCAGCATTGGTCCGTCCCTCGCATTCCGGAAGAATATGTCGGTACCACAGGTACTGAAGGCAGGTGTGTGGTCCCGACAGACTACCTTCACTTCCTTCTACCTCCGGGATGTTGCACACAAGTCCTTGGACACTTTTTCCTTGGGTCCTGTGGTGGCTGCTCAACAAGTTGTGTAGCTTATCCAGCTCCCCTAACGGGACAGGTTGCATCTCGCCTATGTTGTACGGTAGGGATTAGGAGATGTTTGTTGAGTGACTGGCCTCTTTTCCTTCTCCCTATCCTAAGCTCTCTTCCCACGGGCAGGGAGCGGACGTGCCGTTACAAGCTGGACTGGGCGATCGAGGCAGGTAAGCACATAACGTGAGCTTCCGTTCTATTCCCTTTCAGGTTATAGAAGCAACCCCACTCCTTCCTCTTGCAAGGGGAGGAAGGAGTAAATGACTTTGAGACAAACCCAATGCTTGTATTTGCCTTATTGTCATCCGACATCAATTCTTCCTAGCCTACTTCGCATGAACTGACGATTCCCTCTTTCATGCAAAGGGTCCCAGAAGTCTGACAATAGATCTTGCGTTTCTTACAACCCGATCTTTTGTCAGAGGCGGTTTTCCTTCCTCGCTCTTACGACCAGGAAGGGAAGACAAGGTGGTGAACTCCAGTCAGTTCAGAGAGACTTTTTCAGATTCCTCCCTCCAATCAGTAAGTCTCTAATGTAAAGGACCGAGGGTTTGTATATTGTGTCGGAACAAATAACAATTTTTGAAAGTAAATTGTATTTTTCCTAACTATACAAACCCGAGGTCCTTTACAATTATGCCCACCTCATGCCACCCTCAATCTGTACATGGGCTGAAAGGCAAATTGGAATGTTTACATCCGGGCAGGCGGTACTCCCGCCTCCTGGACAGTAACTGCCTAACCACCTTGTTGAAGTTCAACGGCCGTTTTCCAGCCTACGCCTGAAAGTATCCCCTAATGTAAAGGACCTCGGGTTTGTATAGTTAGGAAAAATACAATTTACTTTCAAAAATTGTTATTTATAAGGAGGTACTCTAATGTTGCTTAGAACCTTATTTAAGATACAATACTATGTTCCAGTTTCCAAGTTATGGATCCTTTTGAGAGCGTAGCTGCTGTTCGTCCTCAAAGGAGTTACCCTCTCCTGGTCCCCCCAGGGCTCCATAAGAAGGACCAAGCAATTACAAAGAATTCTCTTATACAGGCCCCGGTTTACGACGTTCCGTTCTTGCGCCAAAGTCGTAACCCGAAAATCGTCGTAAGCCGGAACATCGTCGAAAATCGTCAAAATCATAAGAAAACCTTACTTTAATGCTCTGGGTGTGCATTGAAAACGATGTAAACTGCATTATTATTGAGTTTTACATCAAAAAACCTTCAAATTATGATTATTCTGCCATTTTGGGGCCATATTTCTTCCGTAGTTGGTCTCAACATGCCAAGCCAGAAATAATTTCTGATGAATATATTTGAAAAGCGTTGAACGTCGTGGCGGAACCGTCAGAAACCGGGACTGCCTGTAGTTGGTCTCAGCCAGAATAGTGCTTGTAACAACAGTGTATGTTGGCCAACATAAAATCAGAATCAAAACTAATAAATAAACTCATAACAACAGTAACATTTTAAAAATCAACAGAACAACAAACAACAATACCATCAACAACAACAGTATTTACATTATTTACAAAAATTCTGTTGAGAGTATAAATAAACGTCACCATACATCATTGAAAAAAGCACCGCAAGCAACTGGTCAACAAGGTGGGGCCAGCACACCTTGTAAAGAAAAAGAAATCCACCAGTTTTGCCACAACAAGGGGAGAAGGGCAGTCAGGATGGATTTAGAAATAAAACGCTCAGAAGGAAAAGATTAGGTAAAGACGAGGGCACTTTCCTTATAATCCACTAAGCATCTTTTGCTTTCTCATCAGCCTGTCCTACATACTTTTCGAAAAAACAACGAAGTGAATGAAAAAGAGGATAAATGCCTGGTTGTACCCTCAGGCAAGGGAACTCAAAGCCAAGACCATGGAAGGCCACAGTACAATGGCTATGCCACAGTCCAAGGTTGGAAAACAAGGTTTGTTTTCAGTAGCCTTCTCTTGGAAGGGTTGCCTACTAAGGGTAAAGAGTCCCTTCCACCCACTGGCTTGATTTCAGAGTGTCCTCCTAGAAGAGTTGCCTGCCAAGGCAAAAGTCTCTTCCACCCTAACTCGTGTAGGCAGGGACTTCACGTCCTGAAGTGAATTGTTGCTAAGAAAAGTCACATTAACCCATGTACTTCAGTTGTGATTTCTTCTTCTGGATTGCTCCAGATCTCTGTTTCACCAGTTTCATTTTTCTTGTTCTTTTTCTTCTCATGTTTAAACACTTTGCAAATAAGAATGAGGTATGCAAAGCCATAAGGTATCTTCTTAGTTTCGCCTCCTTCAAGCTCCTTCCTGTAAGTATAATTGATAAAAAGATTTTAAGTTAAAAACATTAAAAATTATAAGATATACTGTACATACAAAATAATTAATAAATTATACCATCACTTCTTCAGCTAACATCAAAGCTATAATGTGTTTGAAATATGCTTTTTGGCTAATCTATTTGGTAAAATTTTGTCTTGTCCCCTCCGATGGATGATTTAACACATGAACACGCACGTGTTTGGAAGAGACCGCGTCGGGGGGACGGTCTCTTACAGCATGATGGGGTCTTGCCCACAGTTTATACTCTTTGGCTCACTGCACTTCCATTGTGTGGCATGTTCTTCAGATTCACAATATGCCCACAGAGGTTCATTTCTGCAATATTTCTTTGCATGCCCCTAGTTACTACAATTTTGACACGTGACTTTGGGATATATGGTCTTATTTCTCTTTTTAGCCTAATATTTTTATTTTTGAGGTAGACCTTGCAAGACCCTAAAATTTTATTTTTGCGATTTTTAACATTTTCGTATTTCTTTGCTTGCTCGGTATATTATATAGGCTACGTCACAATCTTGAACATTGGGATATCTTTTTTTAAGAGAGTCCAAGAGAAAAGGCCTACTCTTTTCAGTTGGTTTGCCACTGTTCTCAGGAGATAAATAGTACCCTGAAAGCTATTCATATTAACTATTGTCGTTATAGACATATAGTCCTCAGACTGGTTCTTTGTTGTGGCTTCTATAAGCCACGTCTTTTCTCTTATCTGTCTGAACGACATTTCTGCCGTCGAATGTCTGTTTAATAGTTAATTTTCTAATTTTAGGGCTGAAGTTTTCCGTTCTGTTTCTAAGGTTAGAAGCCTTGACCAACTTCCACTCCCAAAGAGGGAGTCGACGTGAGTCAAGGTTAGGTCAAGACGATATTTACTTCTTTTGGGTTTGTTTTGGACTGGAGGATAAGGCTCCAGTATCATTACATTAGGATTTTTCTTTGATTTTTCTAAAGAAAGGTTGTCAGAGGAGGTTCCAGGTGTCAACCATACCGAGTCTCTACCATCAAAAGGCCCATGGGTACTTGAATCTTTATAACCACCACTCATAGAGATTGAAGTAAAATAAAAATATAAATAAATACACCTGAAAACATTAAAAAGATATCATCAGCCTTTCATGGAGTTTATTCTTCCACCAATGGTACAAGTGAGAACCAACTCCCAAATATCCGCGTTCCTACCGTACCCTACACCACAGGGGGCTGAACAACATGATTAGAGTGGCCCAAGTGTAGGCCAAACCCGCTTGCTAACCAAAGGTATTACAAGAATACTATCATCCCCACCCTAATCAAATTATGGGCACACCGTCTCTCTCGGTGGCCATGCTAGAATGCCTGAGAGTCCTATCCCCAGAACCAGAACCCCCTGGAATCCGTGGTCCAGCCCTCCAGAATAGTTCCGCCTTTGAGATATCAATCTGATAGCATTCGGGTCGTTTCGGCCGCAAGTCATTTAGGCCGTAAGTCATTTACGCCGTAAGCACGTTTACGTGGAAAATGGGCGGCTTGTTTAGTACCAGCCCCTTGGGGATGTACGTAAAACATGAAATAATAATGGTAAATACCATAAGCATAACATCTTACATTGTTTTGGATGTTACGCTAAGTGACTTACGGCTGAAACGACCAGGACTGATCTGATATCTCTCAGGTCCGAACATTATCGGACAGTTGATGGTCCTACCACATTTCCCACTATTTAGCTTCGGATATACCATAAACCCAATCCCAGCTTGATGTGTTGGTATTTATAACACATACTACAATTCTTCCTTCTTACCTGCAAGGTAAATATGATGTATTTAGTATTTGAGGTTTGGTCCCTTTCTCATCGCAGATGTCCGAGGATGAAGGGCGATAATAAAGCTATATCTTTCAGCTTGTGTTTATTCTCTGCTACATTTGAGAAGAAGGCGGTAAGAGATGTATACAAAATACAAAAAGCATATACAATGGAATCATAACAGACATATGAGCATCGGAGCTCGATACACAATAAGGAATTATATTCTACATACATGAGGTAGAACTCATAGGATCGAAGCCTGTGTGTCGGATTCGATACTAACACAATAATAACTGATCACACTTATATTCTACAGCATTATGCAACATCTAGCTGCAGCTTTGAACTGAACGCGTCTACGGACGGCGTTATATAACGTCTTGCACTTACGTTAAGACATACATGACAGTCTCCTCCCCCTTTACATGTGACTAAGAAACAGAACTGTTTCTCAACACTTACAAATCTAATCTTTCAGGAGGTTTTCCTCTACTCACTCGGTTAGGAGTACTGAGATGTGTCCTGAGCTGTTGGCGAGATTTTCCTCTATATTTACAGTTGGAGGTTCAACGTCTTGGTGAGCAGTTTGCACATCTGTGTTATTTAAGTTTGAGGTATTTGAAACTTGTACTTCTGTATTATTTGTACTGAATGACTGCAACTGATCAACATGACGTTTTACAATCTTTCCACTGACATTAACATCATAATGTAAATTTCCTATCTTCCTGACAATTTCTCCTTGCACCCATTTTTCTGGTGTATTGTATGATCTTACCATGACATAACTTGAAGGAGTGAAGTGTCTTACCTCTGGAAATTTTTTTACTTGATCATAACCTTTCTGTTCTAACTGACTCTGCAAGCTAGGATACATAAGATCTAACTTACTCCTGATCCTCCTCCCCATCAACAAATATGACGGTGTTACACCCGTAGTACTGTGTACGGTTGTTCTATAGGATAAGAGAAACTTTGCAATATGAGATGTTACATTACCAGAGTTTGCTTGTCTACACTTCATATTATGTTTGAAGGTTTGAACAAATCTTTCTGCCTCACCATTCGTGGATGGATGGTAAGTTGCTGATAATGTATGTTGTATACCATTCACATTCAGAAATTCTTTAAACTCCTTTGAAGTGAACTGTGGACCATTGTCTGTCACTATTCTTTCTGGCAAACCATGCGTTGCAAAGATTTGCATGAGTGATTTTATAGTTACTACCGATGAGGTTGTTTGCTCTGGTATAACTTCTGGCCACTTACTATATGCATCTACTAATATCAAATATGAGTATCCTAAAAATGGACCTGCAAAATCTATATGCACACATTGCCATGGGTATCGGGGTAATTCCCATGGATGCATTCTTGTTTGTTTAGGATTATTTTGTTGCAGTGCACAATTCATACACTTTTTAACCAAATTTTCAATGTCCCTATCCACACCTGGCCACCAAACATAAGTTCTAGCAATTGACTTGGATCTCACTATACCTTGGTGGTCTGCGTGTATTTCTGATAAAACCCTACTTCTTAGTGCATTTGGAATCACTACTCTTGATCCTCTCAGGATACAATCTTGTGTGACACTCAATTCATTCCGAATCTCTTTGTATGGTTTACAATTGACATCATCTACACAAATATCTCTGCCAGTTGTTAGACTCTGTACTACCTTCATGAATACTGGGTCTTTCTTTGTACCTTGTGCTATTTCCTTAGCTGTAACAGGTAAATTATATGCAGATATTAAAAGAATACTTTCATCATGTTCTTCTGGTGCTTTGTCCACAGGCAATCTCGACAAAGCGTCTGCATTACCCATCTTTGATGTTGGTCTATACTCTATGTTATAGTCATATGCAGCTAATATTATTGCCCAACGTTGTAGTCTTGCAGCTACTAACGCAGGTAAGCTTGCTTTTGGATCCAAAATCATCAACAATGGTTCGTGGTCTGTAACTAACGTGAACTTTTTCCTACCATAGGGATACATATGGAACTTCTTTACTCCATACACTAGTGCTAATGCTTCCTTTTCAATTTGTGAGTAGTTTCTTTCTGCTTTGTTTAATACTCTAGTTTGGGCTGTGACTAATTCTGGGAGATGGTCCGCTTAGAGTTTGCTTGACTAGTACGTTCCACCTGCATCTGTCTACCTTTTTTTGGGGTGGAGAATGTCGCGAAAAAATTCAGTGCACAGGATTTTTTTCGCTTCAAACTCCCACCGATTCTACGAAGCTGACAGAATGGCAGGAACTTACTGGACAAGGCACATCGCAAACACGACTATTACTGCACATTTTGCTGAAATGCACTTATGGTCTGCAGTATGCAGCATCATGTTTCGTTTTACTGCTTGTTTGAATAGTTTGTTGTAAGTTTGAAGTCCTTAAGCCCAAGTACGTAAAAGTGAATTAACACAATTAGCAACCGCCTGGACAGGGAAGTGAGACTGTCGCGAGATAATCTCGCCCTTGTCGTTCCAGGAATCCCGTTGGTGACAGATGTGTGGGTTGGCCTCCTAAAGGTTTGCGTTAAGTTAGCAACTGTGAGTGCTCCTATGTAATTGTAGTGAGAATGATTGGGTAAGAGTAACTGTTTGGGCATTTGTATACTGCGGTAGCGTTGTGTTAGTTGTGGTTAAATTCCAGTGGTTTCTTTGAAGCTGAGGGCAACTGTGTAGCCCATGTGTTTTGTGTTCCAGGTGCAGAAATGGTTAAGTTCATTAGTGCGTTTTTTGGGGGTTTGTGTGATTGTTATGTAAGGGTGATGTTTGAGATGGTTTCATTTTTGTAAATAAATTGAAAAAACCAAGTAGCCGCTTCGAGAATAGAAGATACTGAATAATTCCTCAGAAAGGAAGATGAAGTGGCAATACTTCAATGCTGTGTGCTCGGGGTAATACAGGGTTTGAAGACGATGGAAAAGAAGAACAACAACCTGGTGAAGCTTGGGAAATTACCTCCCTCAGAAAGTAACTAATCGCGTTCTTTGACAGCGAAGGGGATGGATTCTGCAGACAAAAAGTGTACGCAGACGAGGACAGAGTTTTTCCACCCTTGACAAATAAACTTTCAACGCTTGAACCGGGCATAAATGCATCTCCGCTGGGTCGCCAGCAACGAACTCTGAACGAACGAGGAAGAGGGTGAACTTCCAACTCCGTCTTCGCCACAAATTCCGGTAGAAAAGACAAATGCATATCGTTTCCTGAATAAGAAACTAACCTAGAGATCGCCTGAAGTTCACCCACCCTTTTCGCTGTAGCTAAGGCCACGAGGAAAAGCACCTTCTTAGTCAACTGTCTCAAAGTTAGAGCTTCAATGGGTTCAAAGGCAGGGGAACGCAGAAAATGAAGTACTGTACTTTCAACAAATCCCACGGAGGAGCCCAATTCGGCAAAACAGGACGTTCAATCTTAAAAGAACGCAATAAATCATGGGTGATTTTGCTAGTAGAAATCTCTGGGAGATAGAAGCTAAATTTACTTCTCAGCATTGAGCGGTAACCAGCAATAGCCGAATATGAAAGTCCCTTGACTTTCTTAAGGAATAACAGAAATTCAGCTATCTTAGCAATAGAAGGTCTAAAAATGGAGTGACCTTCTTTACGACACCAACTTCTATACATTGTCCACCTGACTTGATAAAGTTTGCGGGTTGATTTTCTCAAGCTGAGAGAAAGCTGTCTAGCCACAGCTTTAGAGAGTCCGGTTTGTCTAGCTGCTCGCTCGATAGTCGCCATGCAACTAGGTTCAGCATATGAGGGTTTGGGTGATAATGATGGAAATGCGGTTGTTTGAGATCTTTCCGCATGGGCAGGAACATCGGAACTTCCGTGAGGAGCTCTAGGAGTTCCGGAAACCAAGGATGTTGGGGCCAGCAAGGAGCTATTAAGGTCATCTCCGTATTGACACTTTCCCGCAATTTCCCGTTTACTTGATGAATGAGCCCAAACAGAGGAAAGGCATGTACCTGCATTCGATTCCAATTTTGTAGCATCGCATCGGTGCCTATCGACATGGAGTCCGCTACTGGTGAAAAGTACACTGGAAGACGATGGTTCCATCTCGTTGCAAATAAATCTACCGTTCTGGCCATTTCCGGAAAACCTGGCCTACTACGTCTTGAGCCAAAGTCCACTCTCCCCCCCAAAACTTGACGAGATCAACTTAACGAATCGGCCAGCACATTGAGACTCCCCGATACGAATTGAGGAAGAAGAGAAACCTTCTTTTCTGAGCTCGACCTGTGTCACCCGGTGAAATTACCATTAAGCACTAATTTCTAGGTATAAGTATTGCTAAAAATACCAGAGAAAAAAGCTATCAGGAATGCTGGGGTTACTACCCCCAGTTCGATCATCTATAATCAAATAGACGTCGGTATAAATGAGGGTGAGTGTATGATGTCACTGTCACAGGCCCCTGCTCTGTAGAAATCTCCAATGTCAAAAACCCCGGAAAGTGAGGAGCCGACCTACAGCCAACACTCACCGCCCCGCCAACCAACGCCTCAAGCGCCATCTTGAACCATTCCATTCTAGCACGCCTTCATTGTTGTTACCCTTTCCTTGTGCTTGTGGTTTTCCTTGCTGTTTTTTGGCTTATTATGTCGTCCGCTCAGGATTTCACCGTTACTAAGTTAAGTACCATCTTCTTGTGGGGTTTTATAGTTATATAGGCTTTTATTTGATCTCTAATTCAATATTACGAGGTTAAATATATCAGGTGTTCCTCTGCGTTCGTCTCGCCTCGCCCATATTGGCCTTGTAGGAATACCTTAGCAGCGTGTTTCTGCGGGTGTTTCACTGAGTTATATATATATCTATTTTGTATTTTTTGTTATTATACCCCTTCAGGAAGTTCCTTTTGGATGGATTGTTCTTTCGTCGCGGGGGATGTGGTGCCAGTGTCGTAACATAATTGTGCTGCTTGGGGAGGCTTTCCCCTCTCGTTTTCGTGTTCTTTTATTTTCCTTTTCGTGGGCACTTTCCTCTCGCGTTGAAAGAATGTATCCTCCAAGGTGGTACTGTCTTGCTAACGGTTTACCTGATATATTAAGTGATGGATGACATGTATATTTTTGGATTAGAATTATCTTTGACTCGCGTCAGGGGCGGCCATTTTTGTTATCATTCCCGCTTCCAGCATGTCGCGAGCTGTTAGGCCATACCCTTTGCACAAGTTCTTATATAATTTTATGTGTATATTTATATTATTTACATTTTGTTTCATATCTTTGGTTAACTTTAGCAGTACTTAGTCAGTGTTGTTGGGTTCTGGCCTAGCCATCTCGTCTGCCATCAGGGGGTTAGGCTACTTATGTTAGGCGTTTTTCATGTGACCCTGCTTCCTTCTCCCCCGACCATGTCGTTTTGAGGCTGGGAGGGAGGTGTCGGTTGGTTGAGGGAGGTGTTGGTTGGTTGAGGGAGTTCCTCGTTTTCTGGTTCCATCCGACCATACCGTTATGTTTGAAGGGTGTTCTTAGGCTTTGGAGACCCCCCCCCCTTTCTCTGTTCTGGTATATCTGATCAGACCAGTTGGTTTCGGGAGGTAGGTTAGTATAGGAAGGGGTCTCCTCAGTACGTAGCCTATCATTCGCCCAGTCTGTCGGTGTTGGTGGGTGGCCAGACCTCGCAATGGAATTTCTCTCCCCACCCCCTTCCTTCCTCTTTTCACCTTCTCCCAGTCAAAAGTTTTGACGTTGGGGGAGGGTTGGGAGTCATAGGTAGTTCGGGTTTTCATGTTGTTAGCCTAGCTTTCCTTACCCATTCTGTAACATTTGGTGGGTGTCTTTAGTTTCTCCTCTGCGTGAGGGAAGCCGGTCTCCATGACCGGCACCCGTGAGGAGTTTCTAGATGTGTCTGGGGGATTTTTCCCATCCACCTGGCCGCTTTATCTCGACCCCTCCATTTTGTTATTCCTTCCCTGCTCCTTAGCGTGTGGCGTGTGATCTTCTCCCTCCCCGCGAGGGACGTCGGTCTCTTATGACTGGCATCCCGTGGGGAGTCTAGGCCGGAGTCCAGAAGAGTGTTTCCCACCTATCTGGCCTCCGCCTTACGGTTTCCGCCATCTTGCTAGTGTCTCGTTTGTTAGCTTTCCTCCGGGTTAGAGCATCGTACACAAGTCCAGGGTTTCTGTCTTGACTTTTACTGGTTCTTTTCCGCTGGGTTTTTCGGATCTCCCGTTGCTTTCTTGCCCGTTACCACTCCGGTGGGTTTGGTTCTCGGTTGGTTGGCGCTTTTCACTACCTGTTCTCCGCCATAAGCGTGAGAGCCGATCCAGTTTTGAGTTCGACTCTCCACCGTTACCATAGGTTTGAAGCAGCGGGATGTCTGAGGTATCCAGGACGGAATATCATAACCAGCCATGTACTGCTGTTTATATATATAAGTTGACCATTATGTAACACGGCCGGAGTCCGGCAGTATTTGCTTTCATTATTATTTCATGTTAATTGCTAATTGAAATGTTGCATGATCTTAGGTTAAGGTATTCTGTAACCGTCGGATTTACTCCGGCGGTCCTTAACTCATCTGTTCATGTATTGTATATTATATTATAATTATTCAGCCGGGTTACTCCAGCAAGTTCTAATTTTGTCAATAAGCATGCTCCATCACACTAGTTTAAGGCTTCTATCTCCGCCGGCTTAATTAGCATACTCATGTATCTATCCACTTACAGATGGTACGCTGTCAGGAAACCGGGTGCACGGCAGTCTTGCACCAACCTTACAGCCATGTGGTTTGCCGTTCCCATTCCGGCTGTGCAGTCCGGGTGGGGGATTTGGTCGTCTGGCACCCGGACGGTTGTGAAGTATGCTACGCTCTGTATGAGCAGGTTTTGGACGAGTCGGTAAGCTTCAAGTCCGCTAGCCTTTAGTCTTACTTGACTGCATTGCTTATATTGCTTATATTGTTGAATACAGTGAACCCTCGCTACTTCACCGGTTCGACTATCGCGATTCACGACTTCATGGATTTTTTCCATTACGTATGTATATTATAAGAGAAAATATATAGCGGATTTTCCGGAAATTTCAAAAATAGTCGCGATATATGAAGACCCAAATATTTCATTAATTCCATTAATAATTATTAATATCTGCTAGTACTGTTGGTTCATTGCATTATGACATATAATTCAGTACAAAATGAAATTAAACAAAAGAGAATGTGATCATACAATAATTCATTATAGTACTAGTAAAATTAAACTGAACATGAAACGCTAATCAGATGCAGTCTGACATTGTCATATTTGAATGGTGTAAGGCTGCTGATGGCTACATATATACTAATTATAAAATACAAATGTAATGAATGTGCATCTTTTCCATGAATCTTTTGTACTGCATCCAATAATATTGTTTGTTGCAAAAATCACATCTCGAATAAACCTATACTACTACAACAAAAAAGCATAAAATAGCGTAAAGTATATTTGAATTTGAAACTAGCATGTAAGATGGGCTGTGATTGGTTCCATTGGTGATAGATGACGAATCAGCTCCCAAGTTTTGTAATCTCGCCTGTGATTGGTGTTTTGACCGTTTCTCCGACCCGCAGCAGCTTCCCTTGTCTCTGACCCGCAGCATCTTCTCGCGGCCACTTCGTTTCCACGCTCTCGGTAGATAGATGCTGTTTACATTACCAGTGCTGTGCGTGACAGTGTGTGTTTGAAGTTGAACTTTTTTAACTTTGTTTAACCCCTACAATGGCTCCCAAACGTTCTGCTTCTGCTAAGGCTGGTACTGAGCCTAAATGCCAACAGAAAATGATGATTTCGCGTGCTGAGAAGGTGACACTTCTCGATATGTTGAAGGAAGGGAAAGTTACGCGGCCGTGGCCCGCCATTTTGGAGTGAACGAATCCACCGTTCGCTACATTAAGAAGGATGAGGCGAAGATTAGGAAGACGACTGCCATCACCTTTAGCAAGTCAGCAAAGCGAAGTTGTTACGGCTCGTAATAAAACGATCGTCCGTATGGAAGGTGCTTTGTCAATCTGGATTGCCGACTGCGGAAGAAGAAAATAGCCTTGGATACGAACACCATCCGAACCAAGGGTTTGAGGTTGTATGAGAATTTCGCGGCAAAGGAACCTCAAGATGATGGCGACCACGCTGAAGAAGAAGAGGAAGACGACGAAGATGATGTGGATGAACCTCAAGCAGGGACATCCACTGATTCCCAGCCTCAGACACGACGTTTTACCGCCAGCAAAGGATGGTTCGCCAAGTTTCAGCAACGCTTCGGCCTGAAAAGCGTTTCCCTGCATGGCGAGGCTGCTTCCAGACACGGTCGCTGCTGAAACTTACGCGCAATGAGACGTTCAAGAATATTATCGCTGAAGGTGGATACAAGTCTGAACAAGTCTTTAATATGGACGAGACAGGTTTGTTTTGGAAGAGAATGCCATCGCGAACTTTCCTGTTCAAAGAAGAAGCCAAAGCCTCTGGCTTTAAAGCATTCAAAGATCGTGTTACCCTCGTGATGTGCGGCAATGCTGCGGGATTTTTGCTAAAGCCAGGGCTTATTTATAAGTCGAAAACCCTCGTGCTTTGAAAAATAAAAATAAGAATCTCCTTCCCGTGTATTGGATGCATAATCCAAAAGCATGGATTACGAAGATGTTGACCTCCAACTGGTTCCACCAGTGTTTTATCCCACAAGTCAGTAAATATCTCTTAGAGAAGGGCTTGCCATTTAAGATCCTTCTCCTGTTGGATAACGCTGGTGGACACGCGACTGATCTTTTGCATGAGGGCATTCAGGTTGAGTTCCTGCCACCCAACACAACGTCCTTAATTCAACCGATGGACCAGGGGGTTATCAGGCGTTCAAGGCCCTCTACACGAAGAATACCTGGCGGACCTCGTTGCGTGTGGATGCCGCCCAAGAAGATGAGGATGAAACATTCAATTTGAAGGCGTACTGGCGGCAGTACACAATTCCACGTGCCTTCAGAACATCCAGAAGGCACTGCAAGAAATGAAACCTGCTACCGTTAACGCCAACTGGAGGAAGTTGTGGTCCGAGATTGTTTACGACGACGAGGGATTTACGCCTGCCGAGATTCAACACTCTGCAGTACGGAAATCTGTGCAGTTGGCTGCGATAATTGGAGGTGACAGGTTTGGCGACATGACGACGGAAGACGTTGACGAGTTGTTGGACCGCCATTCCCAGCCGCTAACTGACGAGACCTCGAAGACCTGACAAAATCAGCCAGTGAGGATGAAAATGAACCACAGGAAGAGACCCAAGAAGTTGTCGAAGAAACAGGCTTAACATTAGAACGGCTTGCCAAGCTCTGCAACCTAGCGAAGGAGCTGAAAGAATTGTCACAAGAATGGGACGAGGATATGGTTCGTTCTCTGCAGTTCTGCAACAAAATCGATGAAGACATGACTCCTACAGGATGCTCTTCGATCGAAAAAGAAGCAGCGGCAGCAACTTCCGATCACAATGTTCTTCCAGCCTCGCAAAGAGCCAGTTCCTCCTGCTACTATGCCTTCGGAAGAAATTGAAGAAGTGTCCCAGGAAGAAGTTGAAGAGGTGTCCCAGGAAAAGACACCTCAGTCTGAAGAGACGTAAAATACAATCATTGGCTGCACAGTAGAAGACATCATCAGCTTCATCATCATCATTTCTACTGTGCAGCAAATTCATCGCCATCATCATTCAAGTTTTTCTTCAACTTCTTTCATGGTGGGTACAGTAACAATCTTTATTTCTTTATATACTTTAATATTCTAACATTTTAATATTAGTGCCTGTTTTAGATTAGGTACTGTACATGCATTAAGTGTTCTGTACATTAAAGGGTGGTTTGTTAACAGTACATACGAGGAGGGCTTTATTGTAACTTCCAACTCTATCGTGGTGAGTAAAATACTGTACAATTGTACAGTACACGCACCATAACAATCTTTCTAATTTTTTATGTTCACTTACTGTTTTATTGCTTATCATTTGTGCCAGTGTACTGTATGTACGTATTGTAGATATCTGTACATTACTGTAAAGGGTGGTTTGTTAACAGTACTATGTAAAGGGAGGGTTTTAAAAGTCTGAATACATGTTAAATAAATACTGTAAATATGGTGTCCCTACTTCGCGGATTTTCAGCTATCGCGGCCAGTTCTGGAACCTATCTACCGCGATAAACGAGGGTTCACTGTATAACGTCTAGTGTCTGGTTTAGTAAACCTTTGTTCTCTTCCAGGCCGACCGTACTTCCCGTGACTCTTCGATGTCGACCCTGAAGGCTTGGGTCAGCGGGTTTGGGAGGAACATCCCGTCAGGGAAGCCATACATTCTCTCAGAATTTATCTGTAATCTTCTCTACCCCGGCGCCCAGATCTCTGCTGCAGTTCCAACGGAAGTAGCTGCCCCCTTAATTGAGCAGATCCGGTCGTAAGACGCAACCCTCCCAAGATGACAACCTGTGCGGGGAGGTGACGGAGGAAGTGGCGGCCATTAACCTCGACCTTGAGCCGATGCACGTAGAACCGGACCAGGTAGAAGGTAGGGAGGTAAGTGAGGCAGGGGGAGCGAGCTCCCTTTTTAACTCTCCTTCTTCATCAACTTCTTCCTTTCAGGGTTTTCAGAAGTCATCCTACCTTGAGGACAGGTCGAGATCTGCTGTCCCCAAGGTGAAGAAGACCATGAAGTCCAAGGGCTACAAGTCTTCTAGCTCTCGTAAGGCTACTCCTCTACCTCCCTCAAAGTCACGGGCTTCTAGTCCGGTGGCTTCGACTAGCAAGGCTACTCCCCATGTCAAGGGGTCGAGATCCAGGGCAGTTAAGGCGAGCCCCCCCCCTTCAGCCTGCTTTTGACCCCGAGACGTTTGCAGAATTCCTTCTGCAAAAGCTCGATAAGATGATAGAAGATAAGTTGAGCCATCTTTCTTCTCAGCTCGCCTCGGGCCTTAAGGCTTCCGACGACCATTGGAAGTCTTTAGCTGAGAGGATGCAGAACCAGGAGAGCGTGCTCTCCAGGTTCATGTGCTCGAGGGGCGGTGGAGTCACACCCATTCGGATGCCTCCACCCTTCCTCCCCCTTTGATAAGGGAAACCCTTGGCGTTTGGCTCTTCATGCTCCCCAGCATGAAGATAACCTTACTATTGAGGGTTTAGGGACTCGCAGGTTGGAAGAGCTGGAGTTCTTCCCACCCGACCTGGTGCCTCCCTACCCAGGATACGCCAGGCTGACAGAAGAGGCATGGATTAGGTCAGACAAAGTCCCTAAGGAAACGGTTATTTTCCCGAGGGACCAAGCTCAGTCTGCCTTACTGCGCACCCTGACGGAGTGGGAGGCAGATAATACCAAGCTGACCCCCTTCAAGGGGAACTTCACTATGTTCTCTTTGGGGGATAAGGTTCCCACTCCCTGCATGTCAAAAGTAGCCTTGGTGACCTCCCAGGCATGCATAGAGGGTAAGCCGCTGCCTCAGCTCTGGGAGACAGATCCCACTTCCCTGGTCCTCCCCGGAGATTCAGAATTTTGGTCAGGAGCTCCAGCCACATTTATGGTGGGCAAGCTCGACCCGGACTGCGCTTTGACCTTGTTTAGCGAACAGCTTCCCAAGCTTCCGGAGGCTCTTCTGAAGGCGGAGTTTGAGGCCAGGTGCAGGCTGAGCCGGTCTATGAACTCCCTGTGCCTGACAGAAGCAACAGCTATGATTTACTCCGAGGATCCTCTCTTCCAAGTCCTGACCAAATCTCTGCTGGCGGGATTTCAAGCGGATCTTTATGACTTTATGGTGGCAAGAATGAACTGCCACAAACACATCTTTGCAGATGCCACCATAAGGCATGAGCCTAATAGGCTCATGAAAAGCTCTTTCTGGGGTACCAATATCTTCCCCGAGAGCGAAGTGAGCAGTGTCCTGGCAGAGGCAACCAGGGCAAATCAGAGCCTCCGCTCCCACTGGGGTCTTCCTTTCAAGAGGAAGGCCTCCGAGTCCGCCGGATCCCATAATAGGCCATGGAAACGGTTCAGGAAATTTAAGAGGCCGCATACCCAGACCGTAATGCAGGCTGTACCGGTCTCCCAGGTCGGTCAGCCTTCAACCTCCAAGGCCCAGCCTCAACAGTTCGTGCTGATGCAGCCTGCTCAGCATTCCCTTGCTTCTCCAACTTACGTCACGTCTCCGGCTTTCAACCCCTCGTATGAGGGCCAGGGGTCGTTTCGGGGTTTTAACCGGAACGCAAGGGGAAGCACAGCAAGAGCCTCCTTCAGAGGTAAGGCTGCATTACGTTCCCTCTCTTGGGGAAGAGGAGGCCGGGGCAGCAGAGGAGGTAAGCCCTCCCCCTCCCAATGAGCCTCCTCAGGTAGGCGGGAGGCTGTATCTTTTTCGAGACCAGTGGACCTTCAGCCCGTGGGCCCACAGCATAGTCTCCAAAGGTCTGGGGTGGAGTTGGAGCAAGGATCCTCCCCACTAGTCAGGTTCCATCAGCCCCATCCAAAGCCCTCCTGGACTTCGCAGAGGAACTGCTGCAAAAGAGGGCTGAGACACCTGAAATTTCAGACTGTTCAGCGTCCCGGAGAAAGGTTCCAGTCAGCAAAGAGTAATTCTAGACTTGTCTCGTCTCAATCTTTACATTCAATGCGACAAATTTCGCACGCTTACAATCTCGCCAGTGCAGACCCTACTTCCCCGTGGAGCCGTCCACCACCTCTATAGATCTTTCAGACCCATATTATCACGTCCCGACCGCGAGAAACTTCTCTCCTTACCTAGGGTTCAAACTAGGAAATCAAGCCTACTCATTCAGAGTCATGCCATTCGGGCTCAACATAGCGCCCAGAATTTTCACCAAGCTGGCAGAAACGGTAGTCCAACAGTTACAGTCCCAGGGGATCATGTTAGCCGCATACCTGGACGATTGGATAATTTGGGCATCCAACGCCGAGGAATGCCGGAGAGCTACAGCCATAGTGATCGAGTTCCTGGAATCCCTAGGCTTCCAAATAAACAGGGAGAAATCCTGCCTAGTTCCGGAGGCTTGATTTCAGTGGCTAGGTATCCAGTGGGACCTAGACTCACACAAACTATCTCTTCCGCCAGCCAAAAGGAGGGAAATAGCCAAAGCCACCAGGCAGTTCCTCAAAAGCAGGAAAGCCTCTCGCTGTACTCAGGAGAGGGTCCTGGGTTCTCTTCAGTTCGCATCTGTTACAGATCTGCTTCTGAAAGCCAAACTGAAAGACATAAACAGTGTGGCGGAGACGTGCCAATATCAAGCTCAGAGACAAGGTGTCATTAATTCCGCTGGTGTTGAGGAAAAGACTCCGGCCGTGGTCCACAGTCCAGAGTCTATCAAAGTCAGTACCCCTCCAGTTTCCTCCTCCATCTCTGGTGATTCACACAGACGCTTCCCTAAGCGGCTGGGGAGGTTATTCCCAACACAAAAAAGTTCAAGGTACATGGTCCACAATGTTCCGCCAGTTCCATATCAACATCCTAGAAGCAATGGCAGTGTTTCTA